>NC_022015.1:26674873-26678853 GCF_000317375.1 Microtus ochrogaster | reverse complement strand
CACACACACACACACACACACACACACTCTCTCTCTCACACACACACACACACACACACATACACACACACTATTGCCACCAATTTCACACTTACTATTCTAAACTGTAAAGGAAACTAGCAAGTCCTTCCTCATCACACAGCTCTGAGCCCAGACTCCCTCCTGAGATGCCTGCCCCCAGCCCTCCTGCAGAACCAGCTGGCAACCCTTTTCCTGTTTCAGTCTCTCTAGGACATCAGATCCCAGGCAATGGAGACCTCACTAAGTGATAGACATTCAAAGTGACCAAGTGACCAGGGTGTGGGTGTGGTGGGGGGTGTGTGATGAAAAGTGGGAGCAGTGGGTCAGATTGGCCACAGCTGGCTCCTTCCCTCTTTTTAGGTAAAAATCAATTGATATCAACTTAAATTGCTTTAAAACCGCTGTCTTCTAAAGTTTACCAATCTCTAAAAGATTTATTCAATCATGTTAGACATCTTTTTCATCATTTCGCACATCTTTAGACCAAAGGCTTCATTCAAATCCAGGTATTGTGCAAAGCTTTCAAAGCCAAGGGCCTGGCCAGCCTTGTTCTTCTAAGGAAGGTCCTGCAGCCCCAGAGATCTCATTAAAGGGACTTTATACTCTCAAGGACATTTGACACATCTTTTGTCACGACTTGGGAGATGCTACCAGCATCTAGCAGGGCAGGGTCAGGGATGCCCACAGGACAGCTTGCCACCACTCGTGGCCTAGCCATATTCAGAAAGTCAGCAGTGTCATGGATGAGGATCTCAGCTGCACTGAAGTGTTTCCTCCACAGACCACTGTGTGACTCTACACTTCACAGGATTAACTAAACAGGACCTTGCCCTCCCTCCTTTCCTTCCTACATAAAGGGAGAGGCAGTTTGCCTGTAAGAAGTCTATTATCTACAAAGGAACCCTTTTGTGTGTGTCTCTCAAGATCCAGCTGCCGCAAAATCAAGTTAGAGTCATGCGTGGGAGTGTCGGAAGTTCATCTGGTCTCTACTGAACCTTTCCATGTGAAGAGCGTTCTAATTCTACACTTAGTAAGGACTCCACATTCTTCCTAAATTCTCCAGGTTACAAAATCAGGACTGAGCAATACAAAGCTGTCCAGGTCATTGGTTAGGAGACGGCAGCATCGGAGCTTATGGTCAAGTCTCACCTGGGGCCGTACTTTAATAGGCATTGAGGTATCTAACTGATTCATAACTATGTTTCTATTCTTACTATGTTTAAAATACAAAATCTAAAATCAATGTAATACCCCCTGCCCTTCCCAACAAGTGTCAAATAAACATGGATGCCTAAAAGCTTCAGGGGATGTGGACTTGTGATATTCAGAGCAAGGTCTGGAAGCATCTGCAGCAGTCCCCATCTCTGCACTGGCTACCTGCACTACACTTCACTGCACTCCGCCTCACTGCACTCACTGACTCCCACCTCACTATACAGCACAGGAAGGTCTTCTGAGGGAGGCACTTCCTACCACATCCAGGAAGTGCTGCTGTACCAAAATATTAGAAAACAAGACAAGTTCATTTCATGCTTATGAGCTTGAGGGCTGTGTGCAGCAAAGATGTCTAGGCTTTATGACCCAGCTAAAATAAATGTACTGTCATATTCACTTCTACTAGGGATCCTTGGTGCTTCCCATGGGATTCTGTGACCAAAGGGACCACCTCACAGAGACAGGAAATTAGCATCCTTGCTTATACATCTCACTTGCTGAGTCTTGGGGGAAAAAAAACAGAAAACAAAAACACTGGTCAGTTATGAGAGCCCCTCTCAATGATAGCTCAGTGCTCCCCAGCTACCAAGATGTTGTCCCAGGGAAGACAAAGAAAAATGGAGACTCCCACTGGAACCAGGTGGATCAGTCCAGAAAATTCTATTAACATGGATTGGTGGCATGCCGAGGTGGGTAAAGACACTGGCTACACAAGCCTGGGAATCTGAATGCCATGCCAGATCCCACGGGAAGGTGGACAGAGACAATCAACTTCACAAAGCTGTCCTCTGGCCTACACATACACACACATGCACATGCACACTCATGCACATACACAATATTGAAAAAGATTTTACAAAGAAAACCTGTGAGCAAGAACTTCACAAGACACAGTGAAAAGGCCCTGACTGCCACTTGCACTTCCACTGTAGGCAGGAGGCACGGAGAACAGAGAGGAAACTCCAGAGTGAGCAACATGTCCCACCCTTCCAAGCATGAGCCCTTCAAGACTCTGCAGGCCTGGCCCAGGAGAATGGCCCCAGTATGTGCAACTGAATAGAGAACAGGCCAGCCTTGGGGGGTCCGACCCCACAGCGCTCGCTCTGGGTGCTGTGCCTGCAGGCATCATGTCGAGGGTGCTCTGGGGTGTCCATCCGGACTGGATTGGATGCCGTGCACTCAGTGGACACTAGGAGGGGACGGACAGGGTGGACTTTGAGAAGCCATCTCACTCCGATGGGGGGTCATCTAGCTGCAGAAGTGACCACAGCAGAACATGGCGATAACACCTTCCTCAGTGGAACTCGGGTCTTTATTAAAAACTGTGAATAAATCATGAACTCATTGGAGAAGATATTTGCCAATTAACAAGTAGCAGCTGTTTCTTTCTTTTTAAGGGTCTGACTGATTAAAATTGCATGCTTCATTTAAGCAAGAGCCTCGTGTACTTTACCTGGGAAGGGGAAAAAAAGGCTGAGCATCCTTTATTCAAACAAAGTGCAGGCTTTTGTGATTCATTAAAATGCTCTCAAACTAAATGCAAATTATAAGCTCACAGAAGCATTTTTTGCTTGCTCTGTATAATATGAGCATTCTCGATTCTCTGTTGAGCATCTTCAGGCTCCTTAAGAGAGCCCCGCACTGAATATTAGAATAAAATAAGGGAAGAGCTGTCAATCAGCAGAGCCAGAGGCCTGCCTCCACCAAAGACACCAGTCCCTCCACAGAGCATAGCGCCATGAGGCTAGCAGAGAAACAATCAACTGCACTGTTTGAGAGTGCTATTGTGTGAGCCTGGGTATGTGGGTATACACACATGCGCGTGTAAGCACACACTTACGTGCATGTACACACAAACACACAGTCACTACCGGCATGCCCCTGTCCCTAGAGAGGTCTTATCTAATTTCCTATAGAAGTCATATAAGGGCAAAAATCATAGGCCAGATATCTGCAGTTGCCTCTCTGAAGGCAGCTGGACAAGAAGCAGGTCCCTCATCAGCTGATCTGCAGGGTCAGGCCCATCTCTCTACCTTCTTAAAATAAAGACAGGAGCCCTTCCCTGGCTTAGATGTGTTGTTCAGGGGACAGCAGGACACCTGAAGCCCACCACAGCAAGCTGCTGAGCCATCTGTGTGCACCTCTCCGGCTAGGGTCAGGTGGACTAGTCCAGTTGGTGAGAAAGGGATCTGTTCCCAACACACGAGAGTGAGCAAACAAACAGACAAAAGCCAGTGTGCCTCTCTGTGCGTCTACCTCTGCCACTGCATCTTAATTAACTATCCACCCACCCAGCCCCACATATGAGAGATGGCTGGCCCTTCGCCCTCCATCCAGGAGCCTACGATACTAGTGGGAGGATAAGGGCAGGCAAATATGTTAAACAGGACGGAAGAAATGCAGAGCCTGCCTCAAGGTGGGGCCAGCAGAAGTGTGCAGGGAAGAAGCCTGCACACAAAATCAGCCCTGACCCAACTCTGCCCAAGGAGCATGTGCAGTGGACACAGCAGGGGACTAGGTACTCTGTGAGAACTGAGAGGGGAGTGGTGGCTGTGGGAGGTGGGGACCGCAGGAGAAAGTCAGAAGGAAGTGCAGAGGCTGCCTGGGAGAGCATCCTGCCTGTGGCCCTGAGAGTTTTTTCAAAGGCAGGCTCTACGTTTGTAGTTCCCATGCCTACCACTCCCTGACCTTGCCTTTCTGTGTTCCAGTGTGCATGCGCTCTCCCTCCCTCTCCCTCCCCTCTC
>NC_022015.1:26670555-26674561 GCF_000317375.1 Microtus ochrogaster | reverse complement strand
TCCCTCTCTCTCTCTCTCTCTCTCTCTCTCTCTCTCTCTCTCTCTCTCTCTCTCTGTGTGTGTGTGTGTGTGTTCTTTTCTTCTTCCTGGACTCCAGGAATAAATATTACTTTCAGCATCACCAGATAAAGGAGCAGGCCCTTTTACCTGACCTTCATAATTGACTGCTGCATGCCTCCTATGAAGTTACCCTGTTTCATGACTAACTAAGCATCACGTAGGACCACAGGTGAAGACCCCCGCCTCTCCACTTTAACTAAGTCTGTTCCGTATCTGTCCATCCAGAGTCAGACCCCTCTTGCCATCCTTGCAACCAAAGGCACAGTAAGGTAGTTCAAGATCTAAATCACCTTCATTCATGAGGGCATAATGGCCAATCACAGAACATATGCATACAAGGCAAGAGTCACACTAGATACAACTAAAAACTAGAATTACATAGGAAAAGATTTTCTTTGTACAACCCTCCTCCGAAACAAAAATCTCACCTGCACTTTCAATGAAAGGGTGTGAATACATACAAAACTTTCCATCCTTGAATATATTTTTAAATGTTTTATAATATCAGTCTCAGGAAATGACAGAAAACCAGGACAAGGACAAGGTGGTCGGAGGAAGTATGGCTAGCCTCCCTGCCCACCTCTGTGATCGTGATTTTCTTCAGTCTCAGTACCCAGGGAACCAGCAATCTGTGACTGAACAGGACACATACGTGCACAGAAGCAGACAGTAGATATGTGTGGAGGAAGCAATGCTCCGTCCTTCCCTGCCAGCCCACTCCTAAGAAAGGTTAACTTCCACCCTGTGCCCAATGCCCATGGACAGGACAATCCTGGTACCGAGTCAGCTCTCCCAGCTTTGAAAACATAGCTGGCCTTCCTCATGGCAGGCTGTAAGGTGGCCCAGGCAACCACCAAGCCATCATAGAGCTTACCAATGGAGTTCCCTCTGCTTCCGGTGAGGCCATGGAGAAAACGGACTACTTTTCTCTCTAAATTGTTTGTGAGTTTCCTATCTATAAGAAGGGAGCATGGAGCATGGAGCATGAGTGTACTCACTGGTTGTAGCCACCGAGACGACTGGGCTGTACTCATATTCTCCAGAGGGGCTGGTGACCTTCAGTCGGAATTTGTACAGTGTCCTTGGTTCTAGACCTTCAACCACATGCTTTGTCGAATAGCCCCTGGACAGAAGGAGACAAACATGGATGCCTCTGACCACCTAGGCCTTGTCCTGGCTTGATGTCATTTTTCTGAGACTAATATCTAAAAATGCTTAAAGCTATGTGCATCAGACGCCGAGTCTGAGGGTGGAATGTCTTATATTTACACCCTTTCACTGACCATGCAGGTGAGATTTTGTTTGGGGGGCAGGTTGCACAAAGAAAATCTTTTCACATGGAAAGTTAGCTTTTAGCCTTTGCCTTGCCCACATGCCAGGTCACTTAAGCAGCATTTCCAATACCAGGTAACAACAGGAGGAAGCAACTTTTGAATGCTGTCAATTTCCAATATAGATATGACCCTGCTTTATTGAATTCCTTGACAGAAGTGTACATGTCACACAGGTGGTGCCCTCTCAACCCCACAGGGCCTAGCCAGGTGTTGTGCAGCAATTTCCCTTCCAATTGAAACATTCCATCCAGGAAGAGATGGGGAAAGATCATGAGACTCTGGAAGCAATCAACTCATAAGTCTTAGTAAGTTCCTGAAACCAATAATATTCAGAAGGCCAGGGGAAGGATTCTCACACCAGCCTGGATTTAAGAGAAAAGGAACTTTGGCACTACCTGAGCTGCCTGAGTAGAGATTCTCTGACCTGTGGAGCTGCCTTAAAGTTTTTCAGAGCTTCAGAATTTCAGCTTTTGTCAGTCAGCACCTTTCACGCAGCTGCCCTTGAGTCCTTCACGTTTCTGTAGCTAACCTCTCACCCATCCTCCCAGAAAAAAAAAAAAAAACAATAATCCCCCGGGTTCACCAAGTTGAACTTTGATAAAATTGTTTCCTTAGTGTCACTGGTTTGCTATCTAGAATAAACAAACATTTGCTTATTTGTGTGAAACTAAAAAACGTTTCACACAGTACTTGGGGCACAATGGCATGCACATGTGTTCTTCATAGAAATAGTCTGCTAGCAGAGGTCTTATTGGGTTTTGAGTGGATCCCGAGTAGCCCGCTCTCAGTTCTGTCTCTAAGTGTGTCTTTCCTTGTGGTGCAAAGGCTTGACCTTGGATGAGGCCCCCGCTACTTCCAGCTCTGCTCTCTCCTCTTCTGTGCACATCCCCAGAACTCCATGCCCGCCAAGCTCGCCATCATTTCCTCTCATTGCTCTCTCATCCTGAACGCGGCTTCTGCAGAGGCCAAAGCCATACATTACGATTCTCAAATGAACTGTTCGAGGATGTTTGTGCTCAACCTAAATATTTACATACAAGTTCTGTTCCATGCAACTCAAACTTATCCCAGGCCCATTTCTTGCAAGGTGTTGGGCCAGGCAGCCCGGGATGATCTCAAGACGGAGATGGATCAGCCAGTGTGCCGCAGGCCCTGTCTCCGATAGTCAACATCGTGCCTGACAGAAGCTCGCCTGAAAACATGGCTCCAGAGAAGGGGTGGCAGCATGATGAGGTGCACCTGTCACTCACAAGGCCTCACTTGTTCAGCCCCAGGGCCCACTGGGAAATCAGTCTCTTCTCCGAGGCGTGGCATGAAAGGGGTAGCTACAGAGCAGAGCCACTCCTGTCCCTGAATAGAGGAGTAACCTCCACCCTTCTGTCTCCTTCCCACCCAGAGTCTGAAGCCTTCTGGCTTCCCCCTGAAGGTATTCCCCTGCATGAGCAATGGGGGGGGGGGGGAGAAGAGAGAAGCTGCATGGTGTCCTGCGACACAGGTCTCTCTGACTTCAACAAGACGTGTCAGAATAAAATGTAGGGTCCAAAGGGCACCAGCCCCAAGGCGAAGGCCTTGTGTGCCTCGAGCAGAGTGAGGCTAGGAGGCCTCAGGTCTAGGCCATGTAGGGAAAGATGCCTCCGTGAGATCTAGCAACAGCACCCAGCTCTGAGTTTACTAAACCCTTTCCCTTTGGGGTTTATCCAAAACTGAGATTCCAGGAGAAGTCAGAAACTTGTACCATGAAGTCACTTCAGGTAACCAAATCCGACAGAAGAAAGAAAATAAACTGTGCTTTGCATCTGACATCAGGCCCTGTTCTCTGATCTTTGCTGGCAAATTCAGCCTTGTTTTGGTGTCTTTTTATTTGGGAGGCCATTTTTCTTCACTCAAAAGAAAGTTTATATTCAGGAAGGCCAGCCTATCCATTAATGCAGAAACACAGACAAAGGTTTAATCCTGTACCCTGCGATGAGAGGGCAGGTGGCGGGAGGGGAGCTGGGCAGTGCTGAGGTTGGGCATTGCGAAGCCTGTAGCTTCTGTACTGATGCCACTGGGAGCTGACCATGTAAAAAGCTCTAATTCCCTGCTGTCGAGGGGCCACACAGTAAGATGGAACTTACCACTGGACAGTGGTAGGCAGTGACAGAAAAAAAGTCTAGGCAGCATCCTACATGCCAACCTCTGGCCTGTAGAAGCACCATACGTGTAGCAGAAGCTAGGGCCGTCACAGGTCAGCAGGAAGACAGACAGACAGACAGACCCACAGTTGGTTATACAGCAAGACAGACAGACCCACAGTTGGTTATATAGCAATATAATAAAGAATGGTTCTGATGGCATTAAGAAAAACATTTGAATAAGAAAGCAGACATGTAAGAAATATAAATATACTCATCACCATGTGAGATCTCTAAACCCAGCAGAATAAATGCCCTGAAATACTACATGGGATGAAAAGTATAGTATGGAAAAATAAAAACTAGACTGGAACAGATTATTCTTATGAGCAAGTGGACTACATTGCTAAGTGAGCATCCTCTCTACAGTTTGGGTAGTGTTGGTCCTCTAAGGTACGTGTGTGTGTGTGTGTGTGTGTGTGTGTGTGTGTGTGTGTG
>NC_022015.1:26663334-26670455 GCF_000317375.1 Microtus ochrogaster | reverse complement strand
GAGAGAGAGAGAGAGAGAGAGAGAGAGAGAGAGAGAGCGCAAGAGAGAGCGAGCGCATGTGTGTGTACAGTTTGCTCACACCTGCCTTATTAGCTCTCATTTCTGAGCATAAACTTTCTCCAGTATAGGGAGTTCGCACCCTATCGTGTTTTTATCCATTCCCTTGTCCTATATTAATGAGTGTCATGGCATACTGAACACTGTTCTAGCGGCACTGGGGTCAGATAGAAACTTCCCATGTTACCACATGGTAAATGAGACATGTAAGTAAGCATGTACAGTAGTGTGTCAGGGGTAGTAAGTCCTGAGGAGGAAAACATAGGATAAGCTGGGGGTCTGGGACAGGAGGAAGGACCCTTCACTGGGGAGAGGGCTTGGTCAGGACCTGAAACAAGTGTGGGATACTGAAGGCGACTTTCAGAGCAGTGTCTGACGGGAAAGCGCATGGAGGAGAGAGGAGTGGACAGGTGGGGAGTATCGGAGAGGCTGACAAGGCAGTAAGAGGCAACCGTGTGGCTGTGGCTCATCCAGAGAACACTAGTTTTTACTGGAAAGATGTTGGGGGAAGCAAAGGAGGTTGTTAAGCCGGGCCAGACATGATCTGTATGGTTCACGAGGGCTGCTGTGGCTGCCTGCAACGAGGCTGTGGGAAGGCGAGGCCGTAGGCAGCAGACAGGGCCAATTAGGAAGCTCGTGCAATAATTGAGGTGGGAGATAGCAGAACACTATGTGGACTGGTTGGACATAAGATGCTTTTAGTGGTAGACTTAAGCCATTTGCTAGTAGAGCCAGGTACACACCTATGGCCCCAGTTGCTTGGGAGGCTGAGACACAAAGATCGCTTGAGCCCAGGATCCTGGAATCAGTCTAGAGAGAATTGCAAGGTTTCATCTCAAAAAAACAAAACAGAACACCTTAAAAACTGCCAGGGGCTGGGCAGCAGTGGTGCACACCTTTAATCTCATCACTCAGGGAAACAGACAAGTAGATCTCTGTAAGTTCAAAGCCAGCCTGGTCTGCAGAGTAAATTCCAGGACAGCCACAGCTAACTCAGAGAAATCCTGTCTCAAACAAACAAACAGAACAGGACAGAACAAAAGAAAAATTTGTCAGGACACTAGACCTACCACCCAAGGAGTGTGAGTGTATGTGTGTAGACTTGCATGTGTGCGCATGTTTACACACACAATTTCAAAAGGAAACTACCTTCACAGTGGACCAGGCGTCATGATTAAATACCACTCAGGGAGTCAGCATCCAAGGATCATGCCCAGCTTCGTCCTCCATGCAAGAAGACACACTTGAGACATGAAAATGAGAGTAAAAAGAACACCAGCCTTCAGGGTAGAAGAAGAGAAGGCAGCAAGGGGGCTCGTCTCACTGGCAGATGTCTTAGCAGCGTAGGTCCTGGGGCACATCTGCAAACCAGACAGAGAGTGGAGTGGAATGCCCTGGCCTCGAGGAGAACAGAGGGAGAACCCACAAAGCTGGGTAACTGTACTTCCGAGAACTATAAGGAAAGTCCAAGCCAAAGACCTCTCCAGTGATGCAAGACAACCTGGCGGTGGACCAGGGCCAAACTGCCCAGGCAAGAGGAAATGGCCAAGTCCACCAGCCCCATGAGCACTACATAACCATTCTCGTGAGCAAGGCATTCGCTGGTCTTCATAACTGGAGCCGGAGCCATGAGTTGGCAAAAGAGGTTGGGACTCCTGCAGTCCAAGCCTGCCACCTAGTGCTCAGGCACAGGTACACAATTTTCCAAGGGACAAAACTTTCACCAAGACCCTTGGAACCAGGGTCTGCAGGAGATGCTACCAGCTCAGGAAGACTGTTCTCTGTCCTGAAAGCAGCCATGTTTCCAGGGCCAAGGTGAATTGTACAGACACCACATGGGGTTAGACTGGTGTACGTGGCTGCTGCCTCTAAACAAAGCCTGGGCTTTTGGCAAAAGAAAGAGAGGGAGAGAGGGAAGGAGGGAGGAAGGAAGCAGCAGGTCAACGGGTAGCAAAGGAATATAACCAGAACAGCTCTGGCCAAGCACAAGTTGAACAAATAGAGGACTCTTTCTCTTCCTCCATAAAAATACTTAAAATAGAATTGAGACTGAGGAAGATGGCTCAATAGGTTTTTTATATTAAAAAAAAAAGCACTTGTCATAAAAGCATTAGGACCCAAGTTCTGATCCTAGTACCTTCATTTAAAAGCTGGCAAGCCAGGCAGTGTTGACACACGCCTTCAATCCCAGCACTTGGGATGCAGAGGCAGGTGGAACTCAATAAGTTCAAAGCCAGCCTGGTCTATAAAGTGAGTTCCAGGACAGCCAGGACTGTTACACAGAGAAACCCTGTCTCAAAACAAACAAAGAAGGCCTGGAACCCCAGCACTGGGGTGGGAAGAGACAGGAGGATGAGATCATTGGGGCTTGCTGGCCAACCAGCCTAGCAGGAGGTCATGGGAGCAGGGGGAGGGCAAGCTAGGTTCCATAAAAGAACTTGTCTTAATGGAATAGGGGCAGAGAATTAAAGAGCAGGACATGCAACATATTCATCTGACCTCCGTGAGTACATATAACTGCATATGCATGCATGCACCACACATACACACAATACATTTTATATTACATATGTATGCTTTTAGAAGAAAATCGTTTTCATAGTACAAAGTGTGACATGATTAGGGAACATCTCGGGGATTGTGATAGATTTTTTTGGTCAATATGACATAAGCTAAGTCATTCGGAAAGAGGGTACCTGGTTTGAGAAAATGTCCCCACCAGCTTGGCCAATGGACAAAACCCTGGGGGCCTTTTCTTGATTAATGACTGATAACAGGAGAGCACAGTCCATTGTACAAGTGCTGGGAAGGTGGCCTGGGAGTTAAGAAAACAAGCTAGGCAAATCCTGGGGAGGAAGCCAGTCAGCAGCATCCTTCATGACCTTACATCAGCTCCTGCCTCCAACTTCCCTCAATGTGTGGAAATAAATAAATAAATAAATAAATAAATAAATAAATAAATAAGCTACAATAAACCCTTTCCTCATCAAGTTGCTAATGGCCACAGTATTTATTGCAGTAGAAACCTAACTGAACAGGGGTCCAGGCTCCAAAATGATTTTCATATGGCAACTGTGTTTCACAGATAATACTGTTTTTTGCTTGGACACAGAAAAATGCTTCTCAACCATCAGGCTATTACCTCTTAGGTAATAACTATAGAGTGGGGTGGAGGGACAGTGACACTAGAAGAGGAGAGGAGGGGGCAGGGGTGTGGCACAAGATCAGAAAAGTTACCACGGGCATCATCACTATCCCCCACATCAGCACTGGGGCACAATGCTCCTGGAGGAAAAGGCAGACAGGCAGCCCACTGAACATGTCGGATCCTGACTGCATCGTTGACAGCCTGCTGCCTGTGACTCACTGCAGCACTGTGTGCCCCAGGGCACCAGGGAAAGGTGGGAAGGGGTCACAGGCTCTTCTGTGTTAAACCACATATCTACTATAAAGGCTAAGTAAGACTTACGCTTGCATCTCTTTCTGGTATTCCTAAATCACAGAAAGAAGTGACTTTATTTTGCAACAGGCTAAGCAGCCAGAGGAAGTTAAGGAAAAGGTGACGGAAAGGCAAGTCTAGGATTTGCTCCCAAGCACTTGTTTGCGGGAAAGCCAGAGCTCTGTGGGGGCCTGAGCCAGCCAGCAGTGGTCTAGGAGCTGGGACAGAGTGCTGCACGAGGAAGAAATCTCACCCATCTCCCATTGTACCTAAATGGGGGTGGGAGGCAGAAAAGAACAAGCTGCCCGTGGGAAATCCCCAGCGCAGTGCTGGCTTCCAAGATGCCTGAATGAGGATTTGCGGTAAGGCGGCTGGCAAGGTCTGTGGCCTTTAGAGAGAGGAGGAAGAATGGAGGAGGAGCTTCATCTCAGATTCATATTCTGGGAAGGATCCAGCCAGATTAAGTCAGAAGAAAATGTCAGGGAAACTATAAAGAGAAAGGTCCTGATATGGGGACAAGCCTCGCTTCCTTGAGGCCGAAATGGAGGCTATTTTAGGTGGAGAGAGTTGGAAAGGGAACAAGAGTGTCAGGAGAGATTAGAACAGTCCGCTGGCATGGACCAGAAGTGCTTCATCCTGCATCCATTAACAGATCCCTACGGAAACCACCGCTACGACATCCAAGTATTTTTTCCTGTCTCTACATTTTAGACATAGGTGATATACACTGGCATACTCCGGGAGTCAAAGAAGCTCTCAGAGTTCATTCCTAAGTTCCCCACTAATGCCCATTTACCAAAAGTTCCCCGTCTTATTCTTTGACTTCAGAGGAGCCGGTGGCTTCTTAGCCACTGGGTAACCATTTTACCGGGAGGAAAGCAAGCCGCAATGCGAGCAGTCGTGTCTGCACCTACGTGTAAATAACACCGTAATTGTGCATCTTGGGGTCTTCCTCTTCGATGGAGAACCTAAGCCACTGCTCCTGAGGTCCTTGCCGTTTCTCTTTCCTTTCCAGATCCCAGTACAGTTCGATGCTGTGATGAGTCACTTTCCCCACAACAGGAGGGTGCGGTTTTAAGGATGGCACGATTTCTGAAAAGATAAATATGGGATTTCAGGGCCCCATTTCCAGAAGGAAAAGAGAGTCCGTGGGTCACAGATGCCTGTTGACTTAAAAGTTTCTCACACACTGAACACTCAAATAAAGGTGACACCTGAGAAGCCAAAGGGTTACAGAATTCAGCAGGCAGTGGGTTCCCTGACACTCCTGGAGAGGACCACACTGGGCACCGATGCTGGTCTTCACCATGACCCTGCTAGAAAGCAAGTTAGTCTGGTACAGCAATTAGCTGACTCTTTACAAATGAATGAAACTCAGTATGGTACTATCACGTTTCAGGGAACTGGTTCACAGATAAAGCCAAGAGATGCTATATCTGCTTTGAACATTTATTTATAACAGACAACAAGGGTTTGACATCTATTCTGTATGATTATCTCTATTTAAAACAAAAACAAGGCTAGTCATAACCCAGGTAAAAGATGAGCTGTCCCTGCCAGACAGAGGAAACAAATAACCAACAGAATGTAGAACAAACGCTCCCACAATTCCGTGTTCACAGAGGTCAGCAGGAATGAGCTCTCCTCACTCCATGTCTGACCAGACACTGAAGAGACTCCATTACTATCACAAGCGACACTACCAGGAGAAGACACTCGGTCATTGGCTGGGGTAAAGTAGAAACAAAAACCTTACCAGAAGGCACTATGAAAGTGTATGGTAAAACTAAGAATTGGCCACTAGAGATGTAGTTTTGCCAGGCAGTAGTGGCACACGCCTTTAATCCCAGCACTCGGGAGGCTGAGGCAGGTGGATCTCAGTGAGTTCGAGACCAACCCGGTCTACAAAGTAAGTTCCAGGACAGCCAGGGCTACACAGAGAAACCCTGTCTCAGAAAGTAAAAAAAGAGTAAAAAAAAAATACTGAGTTTTAAAAAGATAATGAGTCCAACAGGCCATATCCCAGCACGCAATTGTTATTTTGAGGGGTTGTTTTGATGCGCCCTGTTGTTTACTGCTTCTTTTATCTGCCTACTATACTTTGAGTCTCTTTAGCGTTCACATTTCTGGGTCCAGTCTTAAGCACCTTTGTGCCTTGTAAATACTGAGCGCATCCCTGCTCAGTTACTCCAAAAGACATGGTTTTGTATTTTCCTTGTCAGCATTCTCTTCACAGCTGGCCAGCTGCTCTCAACACCACACCCCTCCTGCAGTGTGGCCCCGCCAAAGAAGACAGACCTTCTGTAGTCTTGCCCACCTGAGGACAGCAGGTGACATGGCCAATAATGTCCTCTGCACTGGTACAATATGAAGAGGGGTCATATCTGAAAGACAGGGACAAGGGCAACCTGCAGGCTCCTACTTCCTACCTTATTTTCCAAATATTTAGAGACGGCATGACAAACTCACTCAAGGTGGGCTACGTATGTACTCTGAAACCATCAATGTGTTTTGGAGCAATTAAGTAACAAGTAAAAGTATAAGTTATGATGCCCCAGGCCGGACAGTGGTGGTGCACACCTTTGATCCCAGCACTCAGGAGGCTGAGGCAGACAGATCTCTGTGAGTTCAAGGTCAGCCTGGTCTACAGGGTGAGTCCCAGGACAGGCTCCAAAGCTACATATATAAACCCTGTAGGGAAAAAAAAAAACAAAAAAAAAAGAAAGAAAAAATATGATGTCCCTCAAGCAATGGCATGGTTCACAGCATGACAGGGAAGTAGTTCTACACATGGACACTGATGAATCTCAGAATGGATGATGAGGAAACTGATTCCCAGGGGATGTTATTAGATAATAATGATACTATTAGGCCATCATTCGAAACTCGCAACAAGCAGTGGCAGCAGTGGGCACAATGCTATTATGTAGTCCAAGTTAGACCAACCAAAAGAGGGACCTGAGAGGTGACTCAGCATTGAGAGAACCGGCTGCTCTTCCAGAGGACCTGGATTTGATTCCTAGCACTCAACCTTCTGTAACTCCAGTTCCTGGAGGATCTGATGCCATCTTCTGGCCTCTTTGGGTACTACATAAGCATGGTTCCAAGATATATGCAAGAAAAACACACCCCACCCACAAAATAATATTTTTTAACGGAGAGAAGCGGGTCCACCATCTCAGATATACTAGAAGTGACAGAGGCAAGAGAGAGACAGGAACTGGTCTCCCTGACCTACTTGTGAAATTTGTTTATGAGAAGAACTTAGGATGTATAGAGTAGAATAGTGACATATCGAATCAATTATATGGTGTTTCGGGAGGCATTACTGTCTGTAATACTTTGGATAGGCTTAAAATATTCGTTTTAGGGGAAGGACAAGCTAGAAGCATGGTTCTCACTGCCCTTGTGGGCCTCTTGCTTTCTGCAGAGAACACAGATCCAAATCATAATACAATGAGTCTACCTGGGAGGAGCCGAGGGGCCACACTGGTCTGTCAGTTGAGGCCACTGCACTCAGTTCTGGTCCTGTGCATGTGACTGGCGACGGTAGTGACCCCGGTAGTCACAGTGTGATGTGACTGCTGACGGTAGTGACCCCGGTAGTCACAGTGTGATGTGACTG
>NC_022015.1:26635468-26663184 GCF_000317375.1 Microtus ochrogaster | reverse complement strand
TCACAGTGTGATGTGACTGGTGACGGTAGTGACCCCGGTAGTCACAGTGTGATGTGACTGGTGACGGTAGTGACCCCGGTAGTCACAGTGTGATGCCTTTGCTCAGCACTTCACTTGCCTTTCAAAACCTGTGAAGCCAGGGTGCAGCAGTAGCCAGCCATACCAGAATCCCCCAACATAACTAAAGGTCAACTCTGATTTCCAGTCCAAAGACATCTGACCTAGAACCCACTAGAATAAAAACAGATCAATAATTCTAACTTAATCTTACATCTCAAAAGGAAAAAGGAGATGGTGGGTGGTGAATCCGTAGGAGGGAAGTTGCTGTTTCTATATCCTCTCTATCGATGCTCGAAGCCCGTGCTCTGGGCAATGGTAGACAAATGACGAGAAACCTCCCTCTCCCTGACCAGCGAGGCTTAGCAAGCATCCCCCAGAAGAGAGAACTGTGCTCCATAGACACTGCAAAGTCCAGACAGGAGCTGAGTAGTTGGGGCATGAATAGAAGTCTCGAGGTGGGGGAGAGTTGAGGTTTATACAAGAGAAATAGTGGGTGATACAAAACCATTGTTTTAACCAGGCAATCTAGAGGAAGGTGACAGGTTGTCTAGTCCTCACAATGTTATGCCAAGGCAGGGTGTGCAGGAGTTCCATCATAATATATGATAAACACTTATTCTCTCTCCCTCCCTCCCTCCCTTCTTCCCTCCCTCTTCCTCTTCCTCTTTCTCATACACACACACACACACCAGCCAGGAGTTCCATCATAATATATGATATACATTTATTCTATCTCTTTCTCTCCCTCCCTTCCTTCCTTTCTCCCCCCCCCCTCTCATACACAAACACATACACATGCATTTTATTTGCTTGTATTAGGATTGTAAAACATTACTTGGTCAGAGTGCAGTATCGCCACAACAGAGAGCCATGACTCGAGCCTTGGTAAGCACTGACAGAAGCCGCCAGCCCAGCAATAGCAGCAAGCTTCTTTGATGGTTTGCCCTAGAAACTACCGCAAGTGGTTCATGGCTGCAATTCACTTAACCTTTGCCAAATTTATTCATATGGTTTAGAGATTTTTATTATCTCCATCATAAGCAATCTGCCTCTGTGGCACCACACACACGTGGTATACACCCACACGGATACATACATACACATAACTAAATATCATAAAAAAAAAATAAAATAATTTACCGGCCATGACCATAGGCCATGAAGCCCTATTTTTATAGAGAAAACGAGGTGTCAGATCTTTGCAGGGCTGCTTTTGCTTGTTTCGCATTTGATAACCAGACTTCATCCTGAAATCTTATCTCACAAATTTAGGCTGAAAGTTTAACTTTTTCTAAGGTTTCCAAACAAAGATAAAAACAGACACACTCAATTCTTCATGGTTTTTTATGTAATTGGTAGGATTATCTGGCTTCACTTAAAAGTCTTCCAAAGGTAAAAAGATGGCAAAGCAAACTGCAGCCACCACCCCCCCCACACACACACACACAGGATAATCGTAACTGATGCACTCTATGCGCCATGAAAGCTTTCAGGAGTAAAATCCCCCTGAAAACACGACAAATAAAACAACCTTATGCCTCTGGTGCCATCTGCCAAGTGATAAAGAGCGCATGTGAAATTGTGCCGGTTCCGCTCGCTGCCACCACCCAGGCCCTGGGGTCACTGAGCAGAGCCCGCTGACCTCACTCCGAGGCCACGAGAAGCCGGCGATAGAAGCATTTACTTCTAAGCCACAGGCCCTGGTGCAGGAAAAGACGGCTTCAGCAAACCCGCACCACAGCTAGGCCTTCACTTCCTGGGGTCTTAAAGGGATCGCTAGAGTGTCTTGACCAGAAACGTGCCATCCCTGAGAGAAGATAAACACGCGAGTTTATCAGGCCCCACCGCGTTCTCATCACCATCTGCGGGCCACAGTTCAAAGCTACAGTGAGAGTTGGGTGTCTGAACTTTGAAATTAATACTTATGATTAGGACCACCAAAAGAAAGGATATTACAAAGATAAAAAGCAAGTGATCCTTTTGTCACATGAATACATACACCAGAAAACACTCCTGACTATATGCTAGAGCCAGATCTCACCAGCAGGGGGCATCTGTGACTAGGCCTCTGGGGACAAATGGTCCATCAGGATGACAGTACACTGAGGGGAGCTTACAGGGACAGGAAGACAATTCCCTATGGGTTTGGGAAATTTTCCCCATGTACCTACAGCAACTGTCAATCAAAAACATTCAAAATTAGCATGCTACTGGGGCGGGAGAGGCACCAGCATTCCCACAGGTTGGATTGTTTTTTTAAACTTTTGATTGGATTTATTCATTTTAATTTGCGTGTGAGCATTTTGCCTGTATGTATGTATATGCACCATGTGTGTGCTGGGTAACTGTGGAAGCTGGACAAGGGCATTGGATTCCCTAGGACTAGAGTTACAGATGCTTATCAGCCACCATGTAGATGACTGATAATCAAACCCAGGCCCTTTGCAAGTGCAACAAATGCTCTTAACCACCGAGTCACAGCTCAAGCCCTAAGATTAGGTCTTCAACATCAAAAATGGTTGGATGGCCGATGTGCACGCCTTTAATCCCTGCACTTGGGAGGCAGAAGCAGGCAGATCTCAGTGAGTTCAAGGCCAGCCTGGTCTACAAAATGAGTTCCAGGACAGTCAGGGCTACACAGAGAAACCCTGCCTGGAAAAACCAACTATGTGTATGTATGTGTGTAGGTATGTGTATATACGTCCATAGGTATGTATGTATGTGTATGTATATCAAAAATGGTTGCAGGAGTACTTATTGGAGGATGAAAATATAACTCAGGTATCAAAACAGTCACATGGTGATAATGGTTTCTCCTTTCTGTTAAAAAATAAAACAGTTAAAGAGTTAAAGTAAGATTAATTCCACCAAGCCTACCACTGGGCTTTACGAAGTGGCGTTCGGAAAGGAACGATACACTGGTAGACAGTGGGGAAGCTTTTCTGCTAGCACAGCAGCGTCCGCAGGCAGCATGCACACACCATCGACCCGATGCGTTCCAATATGTCTAATCTGCACTGATTTTCATCTCCAGGCACCTTTGGCTTTTTTTTTTTAAGACAAAGACTTTCTACATACCACTTGCCATCCTGGAACTCACTACGTAGACCAGGCTGGCCTTGAATTCAAAAATCCATCTGCCTCTGCCTCTGCCTCTGTCTCCCAAATGCTGGATTTAGAAGTGTGCACCACCACTCCAGGTGCCCTCAGCTTTTAATGTTGAGAAACATTGCTTCCGCTGCTGAGGCCACACAGGTTCCCACCAGGAGCATGGACATGAATAAGGACGCCACCTTCATCTTCGTCACTGTTCTGCTGCTGTGATAGACACCATGACCAGGCAACTCACAGGGGACTTGACTTATTGGAGCTTAAGGCTCCAGAGAGATACAAGTCCATCATGGAAGAGAGGCTTGGCAGCCAGAACAAGAAGCCCAGAGCTAACGTCCTCAACCACGAGCAGAAAGAGAAAAGGCAAAAGTGTGAGGCTTTTATCTCGAAGCCTTCCTCCCGTGACACACTTCCCTCCAGCAAGGCCAGCCTCCGAAAGTCCCCCAAATTGTGCCACCAAATGTGGACCAAGTACTCAAATGCCTGAGCCAATGGGGGATGTTTTCATTCAGTGTACCACAGCCTCCCTTTCAGACTTAATGTAAAGCAAAAATAAGTAACAGGAATGATTTTTTTAATTGCTGAAGTTTACATTGAAAAAAATAAATAACAATCACACGGACAAGTTCCTGAAGTTTACAAAGGCTTCACAGAACTATGTGCCTAATGTTTTTGCTACACAGAAACTCTACTTGGAATTCCACACGAGGACCAGGTCATTGTCAAAGTCAGAAACTGAGCTCCCAGAGCACTTATTTTCCTTACTGGTGCTCAGGCTGACTGCAAGCATAGGCCACGCAGGACGCTCCATCACAGTGTCTGACCTGCTGGGGACTTGGCCATCTTGATTCACCTGCAGCTAGAGTACCAGGATCAAAGGCGGAACACAGCTCTTTCAAGGCTGCACCCCTGGCCTGTGGGGAGCCGAGCTTTCAAGTCAGGTCCCTAATCCCAAAGTCCGTGTTCCCTCCCAGGCCTGAGATTCGCCACTTTCCTGTGAGATGAACAACAAATGACTCTGGTAAAGTCATCTCTGAAATCAGAGGACACAGCGTGTCACTGAAGTTCAATTCAGACTGAGAAGCGGTTTCACTAGTAGCAGCAGGAAACTGGTCTCAGTGCGAATGACTGGTTTACATCTATCCTTAGGGAAGGAGCAACTGAGGACCTTGCCAAGAGCTCCACACAAGAGGGGTGATAGCAAGATGCGACTGGCCTTCCTGCTGGTCAGTGCGGTTGGCACAGCACGATCCAAACAATAAGTGTAATTTTAAAAATTAAAATAGAATCTCTATCAGGGAAAGAAAACAAAAGGAACAGAAGACCAGAAAAAGTGATTTAATTAGCAACCTTCAATCTTCTTAAACCACATGCCACTCCTGCGGCAGCATGTGAACACTCTAAGTACATGGTATGATTTACTTACAGAAAAACAGGATACTGGGTGCATTGAGGAGTCAGCACCTCGCTCTGCCTTATGCACATGCCCTAGATGGGTAAATGGGCAAACCATACTGCCAGAGTCTTCAAGTGTCCTTGTCGAGATCAGACCCAGAAACTCGGGATGGCTGCCTGTCTCCGGCTCCCCCGCATTTCAGCAACACTCTCCCCCAGGTGGAGGCCAGGCCCCCGAGGACAGTGCGCAGAGATCCCTCGCTCTCCCGCACGGCTCAGTGCCTGCTTGCTTTCAGCTCATCTGAAAGGAGGGTCTGTTTCACATGTGCTTGCACTTAATCAAACCATAACAGACAAGCAGAGTTCAAACCTATAGTAAGAAACACCACATTTTATCTGGCACGATCAGACTTCATCACCTGTGGATCGCATGTTTATAATGCCTCAGTAGTTAGGAAAATTACACGGGAGCCAACTTCCAGTATGCATGGCATGATGGCACGGGCCTGCAATCGTAGCACTCAGGAGGCAGGGGCATTGCCTTGACTATGTTGAATGCCAAGACAGTCATGTACCTCTTTAAAAAAAAAAAAAAAACATGGGGCTGGAGAGATGGCTCAGAGGTTAAGAGCATTGCCTCCTCTTCCAAAGGTCCTGAGTTCAATTCCCAGCAATCACATGGTGGCTCACAACCATCTGTAATGGGGTCTGGTGCCTTCTTCTGGCCTGCAGGCATACACACAGACAAAATATTGTATACATAATAAATAAATAAATAATTTAAAAAAAACATGCAGACACTCCCAATTTCTCCATCATGAGAGTTCAAAGAATCAGGTGAGCGTATCACGCAGTTCATGTGAGTCACCCCCAGGACATGACAATGGTCTCCTTGGCTGGAGCTAGTCAGCTGTCTTCAAAAAAAACAAAAACTCAATCCATTGAGTAACAGAAATCAGTCACACAATGGGAACCTCTATAATCCACAAAAATAAAACGGGGTCGTGTATACTGACCCAAAAATCTTCTAAACTGTACAGTTTTGTATTACAGTAACTGTGATTGTGTCAGTAGCCACTGTCTGCCAT
The DNA here is from genome assembly GCF_000317375.1 of Microtus ochrogaster. Lineage (NCBI taxonomy): Eukaryota > Metazoa > Chordata > Mammalia > Rodentia > Cricetidae > Microtus > Microtus ochrogaster. The sequence goes on along the minus strand of NC_022015.1, from coordinate 26,657,530 downwards.
TTTCCTTCTGTGCCCTCCATCAAAAATTGTCTGTCCTTCTGCTTTCTTTAAAAAAAAAAAAAAAATTAGGCCAGGCGTGCATCCCACACTTGAGAGATAGAGATAGGTGGATCTCCAAGTTTGAGACTGGCCTGGTCTACAGAGCAAGTTCCAGGGCAGCCAGGGCTACACAGAAAGAAACCCTGTCTTGAAAAACAAAATTAGGTATGGGGGGTGGTATCCATGTGCTCTAGCACATGTGTAGAGGCGAGAACAACTTCCACCTAGTTGAAGCCATCTCTCTTGTTTCTGGGGCTTCCCTCCAGGCTGACCTTCGGGCTTCCGGCTAAATCTCCTGTCCAAGCCTCCCATCTGGACAAAGGCGTGCTGGGACAACAGACGCATGCCACTGCGTCTGGCTTTTTACACAGGTTGCGGGGATTGAACTCAGGTTGTGGTGAGCACTTTGTCAGCTGAGCCATCTCTCCGGTCCTCAGTTTCTTTTTCAGTGTCATTACGTGGTGGGCCTCTGCTAAGTACAGTCAGCTCCAGCATTCATGGAGTGTGTGGTCCTCAGGAGATACAAACCTTAAGCAGACTCCTGCCTGCCAAAAGTTATCACACTGTGATGGCTGAAGTGTGAGGAAAAAGTCTAAGGTGCCGGCGGTTATGTGAGTTCACCCTCAAGAACAAAACCAAGAGAGAGCACTGAAAAACGCCAGAACGCAAATGAGGACCATTCTTTCATTTCTGCTGCCAGTGATGTGCTCTGAAAACTTGCCCAAAGAAGATTAAACCTAAAAACATATCCCATTGTTGTACCAGTGAGAATGATCCAGACAACAGAGAGTGTTCTGAAGAACTGTTCAGCCACCATCACCATCACCCTCCAAAGTCACTAGAGACTCTAGAGCAGAGATTCTCAACCTTCTAGTGCTGTGATGACCCTTTGATACAGCTCCTCATGTTGTAGTGACCCCCAACCAGAAAATTATTTTCATTTCTGCTTCATAACTCTAATTTTGCTCCTGTTGTGAACCATAATGTAATTATCTGCTTTGTAGGGTATCTGAGACCCACAGGTTGAGAAGTGCTGCTCTAGCGGACTAAGAACTCCATTTGGAACAGCCGGTATCGTTTCCCTGCCTCTTCCAAATGGGCAAAGTGCAACCACCCCTGTTTCCGACAGCTTGCTACAACCATTTACAAATAAAAACTAAAAAAACAGAGGGTTGGCTGACGCTACCACCCGAGAACAAATTCTGTAGCTGTATGATGATCTCTCTGAACACACTCATTCTAAGCAGGCCACGGGACATATGCAGAAAAATAAACAACTGTTCGCAGCCAGTACAGGAAGAACCTAGACCATAAATCAGGCATCAGTTATCAGCAGTGCCCACTGTTCTTTGCATCTATCAGAACAGTGTCCCATATAAGACATCCCCCACCCCTGCTGGGGTGCCATAGTTATCTGATGCCTGACTCCAGGCATGTCTTCCACAGTCAAGATTCATGTCCACACCCTTTGTGGCAGGCAGTAACCAAACCTGCTCTGCAAACAGAACTCAAAGGCAGCCACTAGATCATTCCAGAAAGCCCCCCGCCTGTGTAGAACACCGTTGGAAGACAGATTTACTCCCCTCCTCCGCACGGGTTACAAGTGTACGGCTTTGATCTCAGCTTGGGCATGAATAAATCTTTTTTAATCTACCCAGCAGGTATTGCTTCCCTTTCCCACCCGTTCCAACCTCCATCCTCAACCCCTCGCCCTGCTTCTCTCATGCTACATCCTCTCCTCTCCATCTAAATGTTCTTAAAATGTGTAGGGCTCTTCTACTAGGGATCCTCTCGGAATCGGTGATTTTGTCTGCACTGCACACTCTCTGCAGCACGGAATCGCACGTCCCTTTCCGAGCTCAAATGGCAGAGTAACCTTACGAACGTTAGCTGGCATGAGAGGCGGTGAGATACAACCTCACTCAACCAGGACGGTCGCTGCTGCCAGGCAGTGAGCAGAGCCCTAGAAAGCAGGCTTTGCTGTCTTTCTTTTTAAAAACAAAATCAGATATTCAGAATTAGGAACTTTAAAAAATAGTTCCTTCTCTTATTCAGCACTTTTTTTTTCACCCACAATGCTAATACTTTTATCTTCCTTTCTGTTAAAAAAAAAATTCCTACTCATAGTTTAAAAAAAAAAAAAGATGCTGGGGCAGTGGTGGCGCACACCTTTAATCCCAGGAGGCAGAAACAGGCGAATCTCTGTGAGTTCGAGGCCAGCCTGGTCTACAGAGTGAGTTCCAGGACAAGCTCCAAAGCTACAGAGAAATCCTGTCTTGAAAAAAAAAAAAAAAAAAACAACACGGCCGGGCAGTGGTGGCGCACACCTTTAATCCCAGCACTCGGGAGGCAGAGGCAGGCGGATCTCTGTGAGTTCGAGACCAGCCTGGTCTACAAGAGCTAGTTCCAGGACAGGCTCCAAAACCACAGAGAAACCCTGTCTTGAAAAACCAAAAAAAAAAAAAACCAAAAAAAAAAAACCAAAAAAAAAAAAACGGAAAAAAAAAAAAAACAAAACAAGCAATTCAGTTTGTGTCATCTTTGCTTTAGAGACAGGGTCTTGCTATATAGCACAGGTTGATCTTGAACCTGTAATCCTCCTGTCTCTGGCTCCTGAGTCTTAGGATGACAGGCATGAAATTATGACAAGAAATAAGAGTTTGATCACATCTGCTCACATGCCTACCCAGAGATGACCACCAGCAATAATTTGGGGAAAATCCATTCAAGACTTATTCGCATGGGCAACATTTCACAATGAGGCACTACTTTGTAACTTGTCTTTTTAATTTAGTGGACTATGAATGTATGCTTTATATAATGAGTCGAGCAACTTCAGCTCGATCTTTAAAGATAAACTCTTCATGCAGTCATTTGTTATAGACAAAACTTCAGCCAAAGTCATGCATTTCTCTCTGCATAGCCACACAACTATGGTGCCGAATATTTTATTGCAAAGACCTGGAAGCACAGCTCAGCTTTGGTGTAGAGTTTTCATCTGGGCACATATTGCCAGCTGCATGAAAAGACCTCTCTGTCTGTAAGCAAACAGAACAGGACTGGTCTTTGGCTGCCAGGTACAAGAGCTAGTGATGCACCCACATACGAGCCTAAGAACAGGTAGCCGAGCATGACCAGTGTGTTCCCAGTGGTGTAACCAATGGTAAGGTGTTCGTCCTTCTGTAAATAACCACTTACCCATGCTCCTGTAAGCAACCCTGCTGAGCCTCACTGGGGGTTGTGAGTGGCTGTGCTCTGAGCCAAGTAACAGCTATCTTGGAGCATTTGCCTGTGTCCCTTGCAAAAGGATCACGGGATCATCACAGCTGGGCTTGTTGACTGCTCACACCCCATCTCTGCAGGGGCAGAAAGGGTCATGTGACACACATCTGAGTATGCAGCTGCCCCCATCTCCTCCTGTATTCAGTTCTGCCTTAATTGCACACAGCCTTGAGGAGGAGGTAAATAGATGGGAGGGGTTCTGAAAGGGAGGCTCTATGTAGACAGCTACAGGAAAGCCCTCATCCCTACTGAGTAAAGGCTTTCCAGGTTTGGCTTTTGGGGTGAGGAACACTCACAGCCCTGTAAGTAATACTTCACCTATGTTCTGTAAAGAAACTTAACAAACTTTTGCTTATTGATTAGTTTAATTAATTTTTAATTCATTAAATTATTTTTGCTCAATTGGTTTTAATTAACTAATTAAGTTTATCATTCCTCCAGAGTGACCTTTGGAAAAAAACATGCCTCTCTTGGTTGTTGAGACCATAGAAGAAGAGGTAGAAGTCACTTATATCTTCCCTGGGGAAGAAATTTCAGCAACCCTGGGTCACAAAAAATAAAGACATGGAAGTAGAATGGAGGCAAGTTTAGATGAGGATCAGTAAATGTATGAGAAGAACTAGAGGGGATAATGAAAGGCAAGATCAAAATATAACAGCAGCATGTATGTACTGTTGTAGTAAACCTGCTATTATATATAATTAATACATACTAATAAAAACAAATAACTGGCTGATTGGTGCTGTATTGCTAGTAATATAGGGATAGAGTAGAAGTTCCTCCAAGAGAAGAATGGTAGCATCAAGGCACTCATGTCATAGCGTACTGCATGGTCTGGACACAGCATTGTGCTTGGGGCAGAACACCCCCTTTTTCACATCATAGCGTACTGCACATCTGGCCCCGGCATCGTGCTTGGGGTAGAACACCCCCTTCGAGCCATTGCTGAGCTCACAAAATGTACAAGAACCACCCAAAAACAGCCCGCCCTTTCTTTCTCCTTACATCCTCCTCTGCCAAATACAAATATATTGTAGCTTGAGAGATCAGCTCTCAAGGCTACATCCAGGATTCGAGGAGAAAGTTAACAGCATAGCAAAACTGAACTTATAGTTTTCCTATCTGAGAGGTAAGGAATAAATTCACACATGCTGTCCAAGTCATGGTCTTTATGATTCTATCTAATTTTCTGTGATAGTTCTAATTCTGCCTCTACAGCTTCAATTCTATCTAAGTTATAATTCCTATTAGCTTCTAAATCCTTCTAAGTTCTAATTCTTTTCTCCTTCTCCTCTGTTTTACACACACATATATATGTGAAATATATTTTTACATGACCCTTTTTGCAATAATAAAAAGTTACAAGTTACCTCTGAAGCCAGCTGATTCCTTGAGTAAATGATAAGGAGCCGAGCCATTTACCATGGAAATGAAAGGTTTCAAGATTCTTGGTTTAAGACTGTGCCCAGTGCCCAGTGCGACAAGCTGCAGGGAGATCTGCACAGAGAGTCAGGTCTTTATCAGCCAGACTTTAGCACATGAAGAATAGGCATAGTCTATTTAGGGGAATATTATTTTAAGGTGTGTGACTTTTGTTTATGCTGCAATTCTTTAACCCTGTGAAGCTGTGATTCTTTGCCTGTCTAAACCACCTGATGGTCTAATAAAGAGCTGAACGGCCAACAGCAAGGCAGGAGCAAGGATGGATGAGGCTGGCAGGCAGAGAGAGTAAATAGAAGGGGAAACAAGGAACGAAGGGAGGAGCAACGAGAGAACAAGGGGAGGAAGACGTCAGGTGCCAACCACTCAGCCATGGAGTAAGAAGGAAAGTAAGATACACAGCTAAGAAAGATAAAAACCCTGGAGGAAAAAGGTAGACAAGATAATATAAGTTAAGAAAAGCTGGCAAGAAACAAGCTAAGGCCAGATATTCATAACTAAGAATAAACCTCCATGTGTGTGATGGAGGAAGGTCATTGGTTAAAAAAATAAAGAAACTGCTTGGCCTCATAGGTTAAAACATAGGTGGGAGGAGTAGACAGAACAGAATGCTGGAAGGAAGAGGAAGTGAGCTCAGAGGCCATGCTCCCCCTCTCCCGGGCAGACGCCATGAAGTAAGCTGCCAGGTCAGACATGCTGAATCTTTCCCGGTAAGACTGATGCTACAGATTATTAGAGATGGGTTGATCGGGATATGAGAATTAGCCTGTAAGGGCTAGAGTTAATGGGCCAAGCAGTATTTAAAAGAATACAGTGTCCGTGTAATTATTTCGGGGCATAAGCTAGCAGGCGGCCGGGGTGCTGGGGACACAGCCCCGCTGCTCCTATTACAATATGTGTGATTTATTTAGGAGCTGGGTGGTGGGCCCCCCAAAATGTCAGAGGAGAAAAACATCATACAACAAGTCTCTTAGGTTGCTTTGTGTTAATGACCTTGGCTAGACACCTGTGACTTTGTCCCTGTTCATCTCTGTAAAGTTGTTAACTTATGATCCATTTGCAGAAACATTCAGTCTAGTTTGAACTTACTCTGGGTGAAAATGAGCTAATTGTATGGGTAGAAATTGTTGTTTTCTATGTTAGTTCGAGTTAAAGGAACAAAACGGGCTTTTAAGTGTCTTACAGTCCTTATGGGACAATAGAATATGATATACTAGGATATGAGGTATATCCTAGTATTTTTTCTATAGATCAAAATTATACAGCTAAACACGAAGTCGTCTTCCTGACCATCCATGGATATATGTGTGCATAAGACTGAGATGCAATTATGAGATTACATATACATATCACCTGAGATTACACACTACAGTGCAGGTATTGGAGAGACAACTTAGCTGCTTTTGCACATGTAAAATTACGGACAGGAGCAACAGTTTCCAGAGTCAGTGGTCCTGTTAGCCTTGCCTGAATGGGATTCTCCTCCATCAGAGAATCATTCCTCTCCTGGGTTGACATCTGAACACTAGTTGTCACCTGCTGCATACTCCCACAGACTCTGACATAAATAACGTGAGCAGAGCTCAGATCTGGAACTGAGAAGCACAGGAACTGATGTTTCCACATACAGAGGCCATCGTAGGAACACTAACAAGATGGGAATTGTAGAACATGTAGAGACAGAGATGGCCCAGTGTATGAGGGTAAGGTGGGGTACCACTTCCATGCTGTGAGGGTGCCAGTCTTGGCAAGCTGCAAGAACCAGCTTGTCCCCAACAGAAGTGTCTAGGAGATGTAAAGTGGCCCTAGTTCATAGGTCCTCCTGTCTGTAGAGGAGGAAGTGCATGCTGACTGAAGGAGACACAGTGTCAGCCACGTAGAGCACGAGCAGAGACTAACATAGCAGATAAGGCAAGCAACCATGCAGCCAGGATACAGACCAAGAAATGGGGAAGGGAGATAACTATGTGTCTGAAGAGTTTACTCAGGATACAAAATAACACCTGAAAATGGAAAACAGAGAATATGAACAGCAGGAGAAGAGCGAGCCAGACACAGAGGCCAGACAGGGAGAAAGATAAAGAGAATGCAAGAAAGACAGGGTTTTAAAGGAAAGTGCATCACAGCTAATTAAGATACGAATAATGTCTTGTTCTTGCAGACTTCCAGGGATGGACCTGACTGGGGGTATCAAGAGAATGAAGAAAAGACACAGAGAGAAGAGGAAAAATCCCACCCAGATTGGGTTCTCTGATGGAGAAGCCACAGCATCCTGGAAGTCGGCATGTTCATTACATAGAGTTGAACAGAGAGGCGGGTTGTTGCGTACAGCTGGACAAGAAGGTGTGATTATTACAGGCAGATCAATAAGGAGGTGGAGTTGGTGTACAACCAGATCAAGGACACAGGTGTAGCTAATCTCAATAGGAGCAGTCAGCACAAACATCTGAGGAGAGAAAGCTAAGGCGGTGGACATGCTCTGCACACGCTCCAGCAACATCCACACCGAGACCAGCAGGAAAGCTTTTGCCATGCCTCTGAGATTTCAGGTGGGCATGAGCTTTACCATCTTCTCATGGGTTTTAAACTTGTGAGGTCCTTGATATGGCTATGCCCACTGTCAACCACACACCTTCACTTGGGGTCTCCCCTACTCCCACAGAATATTAATGCATAACCCTAGGAAGTAAAGCCTGCCCAGCCATGTCAAAATGAGGCAGAAGAGTATCAGAGGCAAGGATAGGATCCCTGAGCAACTAGGGAGGACACAGACAACCAACAGAAGGATGTCGGGATGACACCAAGATTCCCAATGATAGCAATGGAAACCTGAGCACAGCGCAATAACATCTTCAAAGAAAAAGAACTAGCTGTCAGCCTACAAGTATAAACTGTAGGCTTCAGAAACTTTCAGAAACAAGAATGAAATAAAGTAAAAAGTGCAAAACATATTTGCTGGAAGACATATCCCAAATTACAAAGAATCTTTAAAATTCAGCAATAACACAATGGCCTAACTAAGAAGTTAATAACTAAATAGACACTCAGCAAAGAGAGACAAGGGTGGCAAATTAATATACGTAAAGGGCACCATAGCACAGCATCCGGAGACTGCAAATGACACAGATGTAACACCACAATGCAGTTTCAATGACTAAAAGGGATAAAATTCAAAGGCCTGACCGCCAAATGCTAAGAAACACTCAGCAGTGGCAATATTCACCCACCACTGAAGGGAAGGCAAAGGTCATTAGAGGTCAGTCTGGTGACTCTTACAGACCTATACACCACCTCACCCCAGGATCCAGCAACCGCGGACTAGAGAACTGCCTGGCTGGTGCAAGAATTCATATCGTCACCAGTCATGAGTAGTTAGAGAGGTTATAGTACCGGGTATGAATTCCCTCCCATTGTAAGGCCTTCTTTACTGAATTCAGTTTAGTTTCTGAACTTGCGAGGCATGGACAAGACCAGCACAAGGACACTGCCCACCGACACGCCAGTGAGGACAGAGGACCACTTGGTCCCACCTCTAGAGGACCAGCTACAGACACTCAGGAGCTGCTGAGAGAGGGGGAAGGAGTTTCTTTCCTCCAGGGAAAAAGTCCCACATAGGTTGTCCAATCCCAAGTGGTCAGCCCAGGAGACATGCACATCCAAGCAACACCAAACAGATTTAATAGGTTATATAAACACATTTGTGTGTGAGAGAGAGAATAATAAAGAGCATGAACTGGGATGGGGAGGGGCATGGGAGGAGCTGGCAAGAAGGAGGGGTGATGGAGATGGAGGTGCTCCTGTATGAAGTCCAAAGAAATAAATTTTTAAAAATAAAGTCCTTCTCAGGTAAAAGAATGCTCAAGGACTCACGACCAGGACTCAACTACAACCATGGCGGGAAGAAGCAACAGAGACAAAACAACATTTGCACTAAAAAAATCAAAGACTGGATAGGAAGCAGGGCCAGACTACAAAGCCTCAAGACCAAACCCCAGAGACCCCTTCCTCCAGCAAGGCTCCACCTCCGAAAGGTGCCACAAGTCAGGAACTAAAAGTCCCTTCACATTCAAACCACAACACTCCCTGGGGAAACATAATAGCAACATAATAGGTCATCAATAGGTTAAGAAGAAACAAGACGTAAAACAGCCATACAGGACAGGGCAGAGGAGGGTCTAACTGTTAAAAGTCCCTTTGCATAATGCTGAAGTAGTAAGTTAACCTATCAAACTATCCGTTTTCAACCCTGGAGCAACCGCTAGTGGGGAGGAGTCACTGCAGGCTTCAAAGTGTGTCTCCTCAGGACCCACGGCCTCAGCAAGTCCACATATTCCGTTAATTAAAACCATCTTCCCTCCAGTTCAGGCGATTTCCTAAAGAGCCTTGGCGAGTTCCCTGGCGAATAAGCACACTTGGATCACCAGCTATTTCACTTTCATCATTAGGAAGCCTTGACTTTAAATCTGTGTAAACTTGCCTGGCTATAACTCTATGATGAATTCCTTTATCCATCTGTAAACACATCCGATAAATACGTTGCCCTTTGTGCATCTCTGCCATATTTTCTGCAAACCCAACTAAACCTTTGGTCCAAAGCTAGAGAGAGAGAGAGAGAGAGAGAGAGAGAGAGAGAGAGAGAGAGAGAGAGAGAGAGAGATATCCAACTTGATCTGAGTGGGAAAGAGCTAAAGTCAGAATTATTCATGCTCACAGAGCACCATAAATCTGCCTCCCTGGCCCACCTTCTGGAATGGTGAGCCCTGCATTATATATGGACCCTGGCAGTCAAGGGATATCACCAATAAATCATATTTTCTTTACAATCTTCAGGAAAATCTCCGGTTCTTGCTTTTCTAAAGTGAAATGCTCAATAAACTTCACTTTGAATCCACTTTCAAATACATTCAGGCCTCGCCTTGGCTGTTCCCCACTTTACTCCCCAAAAGGCAGCGTGAAGCTCCTGGGCTGAGCTTGGAGAGCTGACAGTCTGTGTAAAATGTTTGTCCTTGCTCCGTAAAGCACACACCTCTGAAGCACGAGAGAGCAACAGTTATCTTAAACCCTTTCCTTCCTTCCCCTTTCAACTGTAATTGGATGGGAATTGGGGCTCCTGCCACTCCCTCCTCCCCCACCACAGGATCCCCAGCCTTTTTCCCCTTTGGAGAAAGCTTGCCGTCTCTTCCATGCCTCCTCCATCTCATCCCTGGACCTTAGAGCATACAGATTTTTTTTCTTACTATAACTTGGCAGAACTTGATTTGTTTTTGAGACAAATACCAGTGGACATGAAGACAACTGCGTTTATGCTAAAAACATCAAAAACCAAAATGCAAATTTGAGTATTTCAAGTATTTTCACAATAATAGACACAAAGAAAACAAAGTAGTTTGTGTGGATGCTGTGGGGTTTGAGGCTCTAAGTAAATGTTCTTGTATTTTAGTTTTTTGTTTGGGGATATTTTTTGCCTTTTTATTTATTTATTTTACATACTGGCCAGTTTCCCTTTCCTCCTCTTCTCCCATCCCCTCCCTCATCCTCAATGCACCCCTCCTCTCTTTCTGTTCAGAAAGAGGCAGGCCTACCACAGGTATCGACAAGGAATGGCATATCTAGTTGTGATTAAGACTGAGCAAGACAACACAGTATGGGTAATAGGTTCCCAAGAGTCACCAAAGCATCAGGGACAGTCCCTGCTATCATTGTTAGGAGTCCCACGAGCAGACCAAGCTACACAACTGTCACCTATGTGTAGAGGGCTCAGGTCAGTCCCACGCAGGCTCCCTGGTTGTTGGTTCAGACTGAGTTTCTATGAGCCAGATTAGTTGTTTCTTTTGGTTTTCCTGTGATGTCCTTGACCCCTCTGGCTCCTACAATGCTTCCTCCCTCTCTTAAGCAGGATTCCCCATAAGCTTGGCCCAGTGTTTGGCTGTGGGTCTGTACCACCCGCCTGTACTACGTGACAGTACAGTACTACTCCTGTATTGCAGCGCCTGCACTACAGGACCATCCGCGAGCCTCGGGCAAGGGCTTGGAGATTTAAACACACAAAGACACACAGAGACACGGGTCATCCTTGAAACAGGAATTTCCCAAGAATGCCCCCTTTATTGTGTCCAGGGGTAGCTTATATAGTGCTCTGGCCAACCTCCAGCTCTTAGGATCTTTCAGCTGCAGACCCATCAGCCTGCCATCAAGGGTCTCGTGCTCAGAGCAGCTGCAGGCTGTCTCAGAGCAGAGGAAAACAAGTTGTTTACAAGAAATTCAGGATCTGGGGGGTCACAGCTCCCAACAGTGTCTCTGCATCTGTTTCCATCAGTTACTAGATGAAGGCTCCCTGATGACAACTGGGGTGGTCACCAATCTCATCACAGGAGACGGCTAGTTCAGGCTATGTACCCACTATTGCTAGGAGTCTTAGCTAGGGCCATCCTTGGAGATTCATGGGAGTTTCCCTTAAATCAGGTTTCTACCTGGCCCTAAAATACACCCCTTTTCCAGTCATCTCTTTCTGTATTCTCCCCCTCCATCTACCCCCCCAACCTGATCCCCCAAGTTCCCATCCCTACCCAGCCCCAGTCCACCCAGGAGATTTCTTCTATTTCACCTTCTCAGGGAGATCCATACCCCCTTGGGCCCTTCTTTTTACCTGGCCTCTCTGGGTCTATGGATTGTAGCATGGTTATCCTTTGCTTTATAGCTAATACCCACTTATGAGGATGTACACCATGCTTGCCTTTCTGGGTCTGGGTCACCTCACTCAGGAGGCTTTTGGAGTTTTTTGTTTGCTTTTTGGGGTTTTTTTTGTTCCATCCATTTGCCTACAAATTTCATGAAGTCATTGTTTTTAACAGCTGAGTAGTACTCCATTGTGTAAATGTTTCACATTTTAGTTATCCATTCTTCAGTTGAGAGGCACCTAGGTTGTTTCCAGGTTCTGGCTATTACAAGTAATGCTGCTATGAACATAGTTGAGCAAATGTCCACACATGGGATCTCTAGGGTCCCATATCCTCCCCTCTTCAACATTAGAAGCTATTGTCATTGCTCCTTACTACTCTCAAGAACTTAATATTAAGACCCAATTACTGAAGATACCCATAAACTTGACTCATAGGACATAAATAAAACAAGCTTTCTCCATGCTGGCTAGCTTTCCTAGTGCTGGAAGGTACTATGCATTCTACTAGAGGGGAAATTAATCAAACATCTGACCAAACTGTGATGCTGTAATCTACAATAACAACTGGCCTGACAAGATAGATATATTGGTACAATAGTGGCACAGATGTCATGGACATAACCAACTACTTTCATATTTGATTTAAAGGAACACATACTTTATACTGCTAACTGGGACAAAAACTCCATGACTCACTAGATCAGGGGCCCTAGGAGAGAAGCTAACACTGTTTTTCTGTTACAATGACAAAGTAATAAGAACTTAAGGGTCAGTTTATCTTTATGCCCCTACATCAGTGCATCTCTCAACCCTCATCAGAGAAGCTTCTTTTTCAGTAGATGGTGATCAATACTGGTCAACATGCAGAGAATAAAAGAATATGGGGTTCTCATTCCTAAAGGGAACACCTCTATCATTCATACCCTCTCCCTCCAATGTTCAGGGATCAGAGAGAAAGAGGAAGCAGAGATAACATACGGGCCAGAAGCAGTGTGTGTCTGCCCAGAAACAGTATCTGCTGGACATGATGGCGTCACTGCAAACATGAACTCACAGCAGCTGTGACTGCATGCTGAAGACCTACACAAGGTCAATCAAACCAAAATACAGGCAGACTGGAGAGGGACTCACAAAGTCCCAACCCATAGCTGAGAAACTATTGACAACAGATGGCCCCTGGGAAGGGAAAGTAAGTTTTCTTCAGGGATGTGACCCCTGAAAGATTCACTGTACACTACAGGCTGCACTAAGTGCACTCGGAGGATTCTAAAAAGAGAAAAAGAGCACATGCAGTTGGGAGAGAGTTGGGGAGGGATTTGGGAAAGCATCAGAGGGGAAAGAACAGTGATAGACTTGATTAAAATACATTGCCTCCATGTATGAAATTCTCAATTAAACCAAAGAATATGGCTGGGGGAGGGTCCCAGGTCTTAGGGAAATTGTACTACTGAAGCTATGCTGAATGAACATGTCAAAATGTCTCAACATTTACATCTACATACGAGTGCTGCTCTCAGCCTGGGTCAGAGAAGCTTCTCTTTACAAAGGCTGACAGTTAAAGCAGAAAAAGTTACTGCCACGCACTAGATGAGGCATTAATATCATCCCTCCAAACCCCAGGAAGCATCACAGAAGAGAGAGATCAGAACGGCTGTAAGAGCCAGAGGGTGGAGATACAATACACAGGAAGAGGGGGAGAATAGGTATGGCTGTCTGCACAGACCTACATCAAAACAAACAAGCCATCATGAGGACAGTAAGGCAACTGGCCTATTGGGAAGAAGAGAGTCAGCAGAGTAGGTGAGGGATAAGAGAGGGTAATGGGATTCAGATTAGCATAAGATATTTTACATATGTAAAACCATCACACTCATTTTTTAAAGAAAAAAACATCCTAAAATCATGTTCATTATTGTGAAGAGACACCATGACCAAAACAACTTACAGAAGAAAGAATTTGCTGTTAAGGTTACAGTTTCAGAGGATGAGTTCATGACCATCACGGTAGGGAACATGGCATCAGGCAGGCGGCATAGTCAATAAAGCAGTAGCTGAGAGCTCATTTGTTGATCCACGAGCACGAGGCAGAGAGAGCTAACTGGGAAAAACATGGCCTTTTGAAACCTTAAAGCCTATGTCCAGCAACATGCCTCCTCCAACAAAGCCACACCTCCTAATCCTCCCCAAACAACTCCACCAACTGGGAAACAAGCGCCCAAATATGTAAGAGAGACTACATGGCTCATTCTTGTTCAAATTATGGCAAACCACTACCAAAAAAAAAAAACAAAAAAAAAAAAACAAAAAAAAAACCCAGGGTACATGAAGCCTGAAATCTGCTGCTAAAAAGGGAGCTTCCCATGTTCTGCTAACATCTCTTGGTTAACAACTGCAAAGAGCCATTTGCAGAAGAGGAGCTGACAAAGGCCTTCCACCAGGCAGCATCTCAGCTCCACGTCAGACACTGAGGGGCTCTCCATCAGGATGGGTAGAACTCTATAGGACAAAGGGAATGCCATGATGTTGAACCTGCTGCAAACGGATGATACTGGTTTGGGTCAGAGTTCAGAGAACCTCTCTAAGCTTTTTGTAATATCATCTGTACACTATAAACCAGCTCATGGAGAGCTAGTATGGTGGTGGGTGGTTCAGAGTCTTCACAGCAACTAAGTAACCACTTTAAAACTCTCTAGGTCCGGAGAGCTATCTCAACAGTTAAGAGTACTGGTTGCTCTTCTAGAGGACTGAGGATTGAGTCCCAGCACCTACTTGGCAGCTAACAACTGTCTCTGTTCTAATCTCAGGGGATCTGATACCCTCTTCTGGCCCCCATGTGTATATGCATACATGCAGACAAAACACTCATACACAAAAAGTAAAAAATAAAATCTAATATATAATATATAGATCTATATCTATATATGTACATATCTAACATATACATACATTGTATATATATATATATACACATATACATAAACATTCTTACAGGCATTATTGGAATTGGCATTGGGCCCTTAAGCAATCCAGAGCACCTCCCAAACAATTACTGGCCAAGGAGGGTCATTTACCAATAGATAAACAAGGATTTTTAAAAAAAAGTTTTCAACTATGAAAGGCCCTATAAGTGCATAATTATCATCATTTTAGAGCCAAGGACAAAAGTATGGCTAGTCTAAATGCCTGGTACTCCTGCTGTGCACCTTTGTCCTCACTTTGACCAAGCCTGGTGTGTGTGGGGGGGGGGGGATAGGCACAGCTACACCAGGTACAGGAATCTCATCTGGCTCACAAAGCTTTGCCTATTACCAAAAAACCCACAGTTTTGTTTGTCTTTCAACACAGACCCAAGGTACCATGTACTCCCATCTACAGTAAGTGATCAGACCCGAGCACAGTTCTACCATTAGGTAGTGTGATAGCTATTATTGGTTGGACCATAGCCTGAAAGTCAATCTAATAAATCACATGCACGCACCCATACACACACATGTGTACCGATATGGTTATGTACAATGTCACAGAGAAGGAGCACACAAGGGCACATCTTTTTAAAACATAAACAAATGTTGGTGCTCCAAACCCATCTTTATTAACACATAGGTAGAAGGTCCCTACAGAGACATTAATGAAGTCTGTTTCTCCAGTCCCTCATCAGCCTGGACCCCTCTTTCCAAGGCTACAAGGGGTCCCAACAATGTATTCATGTGGTCCAATATTTTTGTAAATTTTCCAAACAATGTTCATGCTTCTGGCATTAGGAAAGTGCTCGGCTCCCATTCCAAATCCCTGTCCATTCTGTGTCCCCTCACAGCAAAGGTATGGGATTCCCAGGAGCTGACTAAAGGGACGCCAAGTGGGCAAGCTATGTGGTTTCTATGCATTTTGCAGTTGCTTCTCTGTGTGAGTAAGTGCTGGGACTCCCTCTGGAAATGTCATTTCCAGGGATACTTCTTCAGCAATGGCACCCACTTCCCACCACAGGTGACAGACAGGCCACACTGCCCAGTGGGTCCTTCGGTGGAGCAGAGGCAAAGTGTCCAGGAAATGCTGGAAGCAGATCCGGGATGTCTTGTTAAGTGCTGACATTTTCAGGTGTGAGCAGATTTTGGTGCCCATCAGTGCCCACTGAAACAAACTTTCATGTGTCAGAAAAACACTCAGACAAACAGGGTTGCACTTCTGAAAACATCACACTTTTTTGCAGGAAATCGCACATGATAAAATTTGTCAAATCCCCTGGGTTTGTAGGACACAGACATAGAGAATAACTCCAAACAGATCAGTCTGCGGTGACGGTTTGATGATTTGTGCACACCGTATCCGCGGCATCTTGTCCCCACAAAGGCTGACAGTTCCAGATAAAAGAGCATGCAAAATTGCCACCAGCACCTCAAAGCAACCTGGAAAAAGACTGCTGCGACAGACTCCTCCACAAACCCCACCGATGGCACAGCGCTCAGATTCAAAGGGCGGCTGGATTGCAGACCCGCGGGGCTCTGAAGAAGCAGCACCACTTTCTACGAGTTGCTCCCAAGACGGCCTTCACTTCAGATGAGTGGTCTGTATTTCCCTACAGCTACAAAATCACTACAAAATTCAAGACCAATGGAAACTAAGTATCACTAAAATTAAGAAAGGCAATTGAAGGAATAAAGATGGGCAGGTGCCACAAAATATCAAAAATTCTGTGAAATGGCAGAACCCAAAAGGTGGTGGTTGAAAGCTGTTTCAGAAGAAATAGGGACAGCCAGGAGGATATATGATATGGTTATGACAACAGAGGAGATGAGCAAGACAGGCTCTGAATATTCCCCCAGCAGAACCCAGAGCTGTCCAAAGGAAGAATACAATTTTTATGGGAATGACCATATTTTAATGACCGTGTTGACTCAGTGTCCCCTGGCTGGTCACCATGAGGAACTCACAGAGATGCTGTGAATACAAACATTTCACTCCCAAATCAGGGCTCCAGCTTACAAATATGTCAAACAGAATACACAAAAGGTTTGTTTAAAATGCTTCAAAAAAGATTTTGTAAGACAAACTTAAATATTCTGTCTGTAAAAATGAGCATGTTTTTATTATTTAAAACAACGTATGTTTAGATTATCATACTAGATCCTATGTATAGAGAGCAGGGACATGGCTCAGCGGTTAAGACAGCTGACTGCCCACACATACAAGGACTGAGGTTCAGACCCTAGCAGCCACACAAGTTGAGTGTGATCCCACACATGCCTCTAGTCCTAGCACTGAGGAGGTAAAAACAACAGGATTACTGAGGATTGCTTGCTGCTAGGCTAGCAGGAAAAAAAGTCAGCTCCAGGTTCAGCAAGAGACCCTACCTCAAAGGAGTAAGGTAGTGCTCATATACACACATAGAACCTGCACATGTGCATGCACACACGTATGTACTCATATTCACACACATATACACATGAACATATTAAAAGTTCTCAAAAATCAAAAGAAAAATTGCAATGATGCTTGGTGGTTAAGTGCATTCACTGCTCCCCCAGAGAACCCGGGTTCATTTCCCGGCACCCACATGGCAGCTTACAGCCATTCATAACCCTAATCCTAGGGGATCTGATGCTTTCTTCTGGCCTCTGGAGCCACTAAGCATGCACATGGTACACGTACATGCATGCAAGCAAAAACCTCCATAAATGTAAATTATAAAATAAGTTTAAATTTTTTCATTTCATGTATAAGAATGTTTTGCTTGCATGTATGTCTGTGAACCACATACATGCCGTACCTGTGGAGGCCATAAGCAGGCATCAGATCCCCTGGAACTGAAGTTACAGAGGGCTGTGAGCCATCAAATGGGAGCTAGGAATCCAACCCAAGTTCTCTGGAAGAGTATCCAGCGTGCATAACTCCTGAGCCATCTCTCCAGCCCCAAAATACACTTTTTAAAATCATAGGCCATCACATGATGTTATGTTCACTTGGACTGCACATAAGTGAATTAAAATTCACCTTAACATTGGCTTGAGTGACAGACAAGAATGAGCAAAGAGCACTATTCCTTGGAAAGTATGAAGAGCCTTTAGGTAGCAGGAGGTCTTTAGTTGTGAAATAGAAAGGTTTTACCCCCTTAAAGGTCACAATGGGAAAGTGTTACTACATCTGGCATATGCAGGACTTGAATTCCATCCCCACCACCACAAAAATAATGCTAGGTAATAATTCAGCATTGTTTCAGGCAACAGAAATCTCAGGGATTCAGGCTAAATACTTGTTGGCTCAATTTGTACACAGTGCCTGGAAGATTATCAAAACAGAAAGACAAACGTGGGGGCTGGGGAAATGGCCCAACAGTTATGACCACATCCTGCTTTTGGAGAAGACTGGGGTTCAGTTCCCAGCACCCACATCAGAGACCTCACAATCATCTGTGACTCCAGATCCAGGGGATCTGATGCCCTCTTCTGGTCTCCATAGGTGCTGCACTCATTTGTACAAACCCACAAACAGGCAGACTTCTATATTTTGATTTTTTTTTTCAGACAAATGTGATTTATTTATACAAGCCAGCTCATGGAGATTAACTAAAATAAGTAAAAACTGTACACAATTAAGTGAGAAATCAAGTGAGTAAATGAACTAAAAAGCAGATAATACTATTGCTGCCAATTCTCCACTAGCCAATTGCTTCACAGATGTTGTCTGCTGCCCTGAGGTAGGAAGTCGATTTGCTACACAGAGAACAAAGCTTTCGTTTTCATCAAAGTTCATCTGAAGTTAAAGCACACAGGACAACAATCCAAATGTGACCTGGTGTTGTTCAAAGAAGTAACTTCTAGATAGCCATGGCTGTCTTGCACGTTCTCAATGGCTCGTGACACAGTCCTTAGCACATGTCATGATGCTGCTCAGCCAGTCATGGGGATGGAGAGCTCCCTTCTTGGTCCCCAATGCTTTCAACTAGTCAGGATTGCGAGAGTTACACACTGCTCTTGGCTCTCTGTTTACATTAGATATATGATTGGATTTCTTTAAGAGTCTAAGGACAGCGAGACAATTCCCCCACCATAAAGTGCAAGATAATGACCCTGAGCCGTCATTGTCGCTGTATGCTTTCAGTGTGGCTTCGCCTCCAGAAGTTATTCCATGCTTTTTTAGCAGCTTTCCTCATTATTTTTTTAATATTTATTTATTTATTATGTATACAATATTCTGTCTGTATGCCTGCGGGCCAAAAGAGGGCACCAAACCCCATTACAGATGGTTGTGAGCCACCACGTGGTTGCTGGGGATTGAACTCAGGACCTTTGGAAGAACAGGTAATGCTCTTAACCTCTGAGCCATCTCTCCAGCCCTTCCTCATTCTTTACCCACCCCGACCCCTTGTCAAAAATCTACTTTTTGTCTCTTATCAATTTGCCTATTTGGGTATTTCCTATAAACAGTATCGTACAGCATACATCAAACATTTATCAGTTTGAAAATTATTTAAACTCTGTGTGTGTGTGTGTGTGTGTGTGTGTGTTCAGGAGTGGGGGAGTGGGTATGTGCACATGAATGAAGTTACCCACAGAGGCCAGAAGAGGGGTTTGGATCCTCTGGGGCTGGATTTACAAGCATGAGTCACCTGCCCTGGATGCTGGGAACTGAACCTGGCTCCCTAGAAGAGCAGTGAGTGCTCTGAATGCCTGAGCCATCTCTCCAGCCTTGCAACATGCAGTCTGCAGCACCAGCTTTACCTTTTGAAGAAGCTTGGTGAATCTGGTTTCTGCTGTAGTTTCAAGTCATAGAAAGTGTGTGTGTGTGTGTGTACATGCGTGCACGCAGTGCCCTCAGAAGTCAGAAGAGGGCATTGGATCTGCTGGAGCTGGAGCTACAGGTGGTTGTAAACTGCCCAATGTGGTTGCTAGGAACTGAACTCAGGTCCTGTCCAAGAGCAGTTCATACTCTTACCTACTGAGCCATCTCTCAAACCCCGATATTTAAAAAATTTTAAATCAAAAAGGTTAAATGTTTTAAACCTTTTAATTTGAATTAAATTTTAATTGCAACCTAATTTCAGGCTAGTGCATATTTTTGATTTCAGATTCCTGCATTAGACAGACAAGAAATACTTCCATATACTCATTCAGTAAAACATAGGCAGCGGTTGGACTATTAAATGAAAGTGACTTAAATGAACAATAAAGCTAACAGAAATTATTTTAACACCACAGGGCAAACCATAAGATAATTTCCAGAGCTAAAAACAGTAACTACAGAGATAAATGAGCAGGTCCTTAGATTATTTGGTAATTTAATTAATGAAAAGCGTGTGTCCTATGACGACATGGGGAAGATACTAAGCTTGGTTGAATTCCCATAAAACACTCACTCAAAGGCAAAATGAAGTTCCTGCCACTGTTATGGAGACACTGATAACCTTGTGGGGAATAAGTGTCCTTGATATAGTGAGAGTTGTATTTCAACCAGAAAAGAACACCAAGATGACCTGGAGTCCTTCTGTTGAAGAAGGAAGCAATAAAAATTCCACTCAATGTCAGGGGAATCCTAAAAATGTGCATGACATCACATATAAGAGTTGCAAAGTTGACCGGTTTTTAAAGCAGGGGCCAGAGCAGGGGCCAACACAGGGGTCAGCAAATTAGGATATTTACTTTGCGAGTGTGAAGATCTGGGTTCAGATTCCAACTCTCTGTCAAAAGCCAGGCATGGCCACATGTGTGCCTGTACCCAAGCACTGTAGGTGACAGAGACGGGAAGCTTGACGGGCACTTGTTTGAGAGGACCCTGTCTCAAGAAACATGACAGAGGATAGAAAACCCTAACTCCTCCTCTGCCCTGCACCCGCATACAAAGAGGAGCACACACCTGCACACCCCCCTTCCAGTCTGCTCTCTGCTTGGTGCTTTGTGCCTGAAGATGTGATCTCTCAACTCCTGCCCTAGCTTCCTGCCGCCATGCCTCTCCTGCCATCATGGAATTCGCTGCTGGGTCCAAAATAAACTCTTCCTTCTATAAGCTGATTTTAGGCTTGATGGGGTTTTTTTTAATCATAGTATTGGGGGGGGGGTGGCAATTTCCTACTGTCAAATGAAATCAGATCTGAGAGGTACAGCAAAGACAGATCTAAGATGAACATTAGAGGCTATGAGTGCCTGCATTTAAAAAATCAGAAAGACCTCAACACGACCTAACAGTGCATACTAGAAGGGCTGGGGAAATAAAAGCAAGCCAAACCCCACAATAGCAGAATGAAAGAAAAAAGATCAGAGCTAAAAGGTAAAGAAGTAAAATACAAAAGAATATGAAATATCAATAAAAACAAATGATTCTTTGAACAAATAAGATCAGTAAACCCTTAGGACTAGCAAATAAAAATAGACAATTCAAATTAAAATTTTAGATGAGAGGGTAATATTAAAATAATATTTATATTAAAATAATAAATAGCACTGAAATTCAGAGGATCATTAGGGGTATTTTGTAAGACTATATTTCAATAAATTGAAAAACTTAGAAATGGATATATTTCTAGACTCATGACCAAAGCTGAACCAAGATTGTATTTAAAAAAAAAAAAAGCCTAACATATCTGTAATAAACAATGAGACTGAAGCAGAAATAAAGTCTCCCAACAATTTTTTGAAGCCCAGCATTAGAAGAATTGTGTTGAATTTTATCAGATCTTTATTTTAAAAAGAATTCTAATGTTCCTCAAATTATTTTGTAAAATAGAAATAGAAGAGATGCTACCAAACTCTCTTTGTGGATCTGGTACTACCCTAATACCAAAACCCAATAGGATCACAACAAAAAAGAAAACTATAAACCAATTCCCCTGATGGACATGGATAAAACCAAAAAAAAAAAAATCCATCATAGGTCCCAGGGCTGAGGTGGCACGCGCCTTTAATTCCAGCACTTGGGAGGCAGAGGCAGGCAGATCTCCGTGAGTTTGAGGCCAGCCTGATCTATAGCAAGTTCCAGAACAGCCAGGGCTGTTACACAGAGAAACCCTGTTTCAAAAAAAAAAAAAAATCCAGTTGGGTGGTGGTGGCGCACGCCTTTAATCCCAGAAGCAGCAGAGGCAGGTTGATCTCTGTGAGTTCGAGACCAGCCTGGTCTACAAAGCTAATTCCGGGATAGGCTCCAAAGCTACAGAGAAACCCAGTCTCAAAACAACAACAACAACAACAAAAGATCCATCATAGGTTCATATACTGTAATAAGGTTATTTTCACACTAGGAATGCAAGGATGGCTTGCACATGCAAATCAATGAATGCTACATACCACACAAACAGAACCAAAGACAAAAATCACATGATCGTATTCACAGCGTTTATAAAGCCTTTGACAAAATCAGCATCCCTGAAGGACAAGAGCATTGGAGCAACCAGGAACAGAAGATAACCCTCAACGTAATAAAGGCCGCAAGCTAACCCAGCACGACCTGAATGGTGAACACTGAAATAATTTCCCATCAATCAGGACTAGGACAAGAGTATCCAGTCTCATCTTTAGTCAACACAATGCATGAAATCTTCCTAGACCTGGATGGAGGTGGGTGGTCCTTGGACTTCCCACAGGGCAGGGAACCCTGATTGCTCTTTGAGCTGATGAGGGAGGGGGACTTGGTTGGGG
>NC_022015.1:26633519-26635148 GCF_000317375.1 Microtus ochrogaster | reverse complement strand
GCTGGAGAGATGGCTCAGTGGTTAAGAGCACTGGCTGCTCTTCCAGAGGTCCTGAGTTCAATTCCCAGCAACCACATGGTGGCTCATAACCATCTGTAATGAGATCTGGTGCCTTTTTCTGGCCTGCGGGCATACATGGAGGCAGAATTTTGTATAAATAAGTAAAAAATAAAAAAAATTTTAAAAAATCAGTAGAAAAAAGTGAGGAAAATTATCCTGTTCACAATAATCTCAAAGAGCCAGGCAGGGGTGGTGCATACCTTTAATCCCAATACTCCAGAGACAGAGTCAGGTGGACCTGAGTTCGAGGTCAGCCTGATGTACAGAGTGAGTTCCAAGAAGGCCAGAGCTACACAGAGGAAAAACCCTGTCTCAGAAAACAAACAAACAAACAAAAAATACCATCACCAAAAAAAAAAAAATGAACTACAATAACCTCAAAGGAAAAACAATACCAAGACATAAACTTAATTACAGATTCTAAAGACCTCCACAGTGAAAGCCACAGAGCGTTGAGGAAACTGTGAAAGACCCTAGAAGTTGGAAAGACTTTCCATATTCACAGATAAGCAAACATAAATGCTACTGTGGAAACAGCCGTACTACCTATGAAAAGTGAGCTATAAACTCAGTGAAGGCCTTCAAAGTTCCAGTGACAGTGTCCACAAAAAGCCAAAACAATCCTAAACTTCATATGAAAACACAAAAGACCCCAAAGCGCCAGGGAAATCCTGTGCAGGAAAGAGAAAATTCTCTGAAGTGTGTGTGCCCGTTTCCCCTGTACGTGACAGTCTCTTCTGGAGGAAGGAAGAAGGAAGGCAACTCGCAAAGCTAAGATGCCTACAGGATTCACAAGGACCTTTCCTGAGGTTGCAGAAGCAACAGCTGCCGGGAGAAACAAGGTTCCTCAGTGGCATATCTGCCTACAAGCGACACAGAGACCCAAGCATGCAGTGCCCATGTGTGAGTAGGGCTCTTTAGTGATGCAGCTGCCTGAGTCACCCATCCTCTTGTGGGCAACCAACCTCACCCAGTCCCCTGTAAGTGACCCCCGTGACCTCAGTGGCTCACTAATCTGGACTTAGATAGAAAGATTTCTTTGGTCTTTTGTTGCCCTCTGTTCACATAACACAGCAGAATAATAATTTATTCAAATTGCACTATAGGATTAAACGATATAGTGTCAACACACAAAACACACACACGCATAAAAAGGCTATAATATCCTTACTTAATGTGTAAACTAACCAGAATAAAATAGAATTGTAATAATAAACGCTCCATAGTGCTGCCATAAAAACAGACCAGCTGACTATCTTGGCTTGAATCTGAAATGTCCCCCCACAGGATCGTGTTTTGGGCATTTGCCCCATTTTGGTGGCAGTTTGAGGAGTTGTAGAACCTTTAAGAGATGAAGCCTGGACCAGCAGTGGTGGCACAAGCCTTTAATCCCAGCACTCAGGAGGCAGAGGCAGGAGGATCTCTGTGAGTTTGAGGCCAGCCTGGTCTACAGCATGAGTTTCAGGACAGCCAGGGCTGTTTTCAAGACATAGAAACCCAGTCCTGAAAAACCAAAAGAGAGAGAAAGAAGAGAGAGAGAGAGAGAGAGAGAGAGAAGAGAAGAGAAGA
>NC_022015.1:26610834-26633359 GCF_000317375.1 Microtus ochrogaster | reverse complement strand
GAGAGAGAGAGAGAGAGAGAGAGAGAGGAGGCCTGGCTGACAGAAGGTCACTTATGAAAAGGCCCTTGATGGTTGTGGCCCAGTCCCTGGTTGTGAAGTCACTGTTTGCTTCCTGGTCCACTGTGATATGAAGAGCCCCCACATGGGTTGCTGCCACTGGGAATACCATACCACACCTTCCCGCCATAATGGATGGTACTCTGAAACCATGAACCAAGATAAATTGTTTCTCCCTAGGATACCCAGCCGCTGCAACTGCAAGCAGAAAAGCATCTAGTATGCAGGACATATAGGGTATGAGATCCAGAAATAGGCCCACATAGTTATATCTACCTTCTTGGCAAAGGAGACAAAGACATACATGAAATAAAAGAGCTTCTTCAACAGGAAGAACTCAGGAAATTGGATATCCATGTGCAGATGAACAAAATCTCTATCTCTTACCCATCCAAAAGAGTCAACTCAAAATGAATCAAAGACCTTCATAAAAGACCCAAAACCATGAAACCACTAGAAAAAAAAAAGAGGGGGGAAACATTTCCAAATCTAGGCATAGGGAGGGAATTTCTGGGTAAGACTCGGGAAATCTCAAAGATTCACAAAATGGGTGGCATGAGTTAAAGGATTCTGCACAGCAGAAGAAACAAAAGAGGGGAAAGGGGGAATGCAGGAGAGGGGAGCAGAGAGACAGCCCGCAGAAGGGGAGGACACAGGCAGCCCGCAGGAGAGGGAAGCAGAGAGACAGCCCCCAGAAGGGGAGGACACAGGCAGCCCGCAGGAGGGGAGGACACAGGCAGCCCGCAGGAGGGGAGGACACAGGCAGCCCGCAGGAGGGGAAGGTAATAGACAGCCTGCAGAAGGGGAGCAGAGAGACAGCCCGCAGGAGAGGGGAGAGGGGGAATGCAGGAGAGGGGAGCAGAGAGACAGCCCGCAGGAGGGGAGGACACAGGCAGCCCGCAGGAGGGAAAGGTAATAGCCTGCAGAAGGGGAGGACATATTTACCAGCAATTTATCTTACAGGAACTTAATATGTAAAATAAATAATTAAGAAATTAAACACTAGAAGGATATAAGCCCAATCAATAATCAGACAAACGAACTGAATAAATACTTTTCAAATGAAGTGCAAATGCCTAATTAATAGCACAAAAAGGATTTCTACATCCTCAGCCATCAGGAAAATGAAAATCAAAACTGCTTTGAGATTCCATCTCCCTCAGTCAGAATGGCTGTCATACCAGACAACAGTGACGGAAGGACGGCAGAGCACAGAAGAGCCTCTTTATTTACACTGTTCAGATGAGGTGAGCTAATCCAGCCACCGTGGAAACCAGGACGAGAGCTCCTCAAAAGCTTAAAAATGGAACTCTCGATGACCTAGCTCATCTACTCCTGGTTGGACACAGAGAGCAACTCTAAGACAGTGACTCTCAACCCGTGGGTCAAGACCCCTTTGAGGGTCAAACAACCCTTTCACTGGGGTCACCTATCAGATACTTACATTATGATTCGTGACAATAGAAAAATCACAGTTATGAAGCAGCAAGGAAAATAATTTTAAGGTTCAAGGTCACCACAACATGAAGGGACTATATTAAAGGGTGGCAGCATCAGGAAGGTTGAGAACCACTGGTCTGGAGAGACGGCACCTCTGCATCTGTTGAGAACCACTGGTCTGGGAGACAGCACCTCTGCATCTGCTGAGAACCACTGGTCTGGGAGACAGCACCTCTGCATCTGCGGCTGCCCTCCTCACATCAGCTAAGTACAGAGTCAGCCTGGGTGTCCGTCAAGTGATAGAATGGTAAAGAACACGCGGTGTACATACAAAACGAACCTCTAATCGGCTACTGAGAAGGATGAAGGTCTCCATTCGTGGGGAAACGTAACTGGAGATTATTGTGCTAAATAAATAAACAAGACGCAGAAAGACAAATATGTTTTCTCTTACATGTGGACGAAGAGGGAGCTACGAGGGTGCAGAAGGGGAAATAGAGGAAGAGGCAAGAAAGTCTAACAAAGGGAGACACTAGCAACTTAGATGCAGTGTGGGACTGTCACAGTGGATGTCACAGCCCCCCAGGATGATATGCACTGAAAAGTCAAAGACTAAACTACTTATTAACTTCCTCATCCAGCTTCATCATATTTTATATTATTTTCCTTAAAGAATGTTTCCCTCTAAGCTCAGACTAGTTGAGATTTTTAGCTTAGCTACGTTAAAAAATAATTTTAGAATTTTTATTAAATATTTATAAATTCAGGGAGAGCTGGTCTTTCTGAGGAGAGATTATTCTAGAAGAAACCATGGTTTTTCATTTGTCCATATCTTCTTTCGAGACTGCCAATATCTTTCAAAGTTACTCTCATACTCACCTTGCCCATTTTCCTTAAGATTTCTCTCTAATTCTCTGTCTGGGGCTAGTTGGGGGTGGGGAGAAGGGAACGATCGTTTCTGACCTTTGCTTTCAGGAGGTTACACGAAAGTTACTTTTTATTTATTAGTAATTTTACTGTTTCTTCACCATTGTCGTGCAGTGTTGGTATCACAAGCACCTGCAACACAGATACGTGATAAAGCTACTGCCAGCATGCATGCACTGTAAACTGGCCTCCAGGACACTGCCAATACACCAGCAAGTAGGGCTGATCCCCTTCACCTACAGCTAACACTGCCATACTACTTCTTGTGTGTGTAAACACGTGTGTCCATGTGTGGAGGCTGAGAGAACGCAATGTGTTCTGCTGTCTTCTCCAACTTATCCTTGTGAGACAGAGCCTCTTACTAAACCTGGGCCTTGTTATTTTAGGCTAGGCTGCCTGGGTGGGGAGAGAGGGGGCAATCTACAATTCTCCTGTCTCTGAGCCTCCCACCATCCTCAAAGCTGGAGGTAAAAGCTCATGACCACATGCATTTTATATAGACACTGAACCCAGTGCACAGCAAACGTGTGACCCATTGCGTTCCATGGGTGATTGTGTGTAAAACCTACACATTTGGTTTTTCTGGAAAACAGTAACTATTGCACTAGACTACATTGTCTAGACCTGTTATTTCATTACGCATCATGCTACTGATGTATATCAAGTTGTAAATAAACAGCTGTGGTTGTTTTCAATTGTGTGAAAGACAATCTGACCTGTGATTTTCCAACTTATAGTATGGCAAATATCATATACTCTCTTGGAAACCATATCTTAGATTTTACATCTTGATATTTTAGGTTAAACATATGCTACATGAAACACCCACTGTGCAGGGCAACAGAGACACACAGCTGTCAGCTAACCTTTAGTTACCAGGGAATCATCTCAAACTCCATTCTATGCCATGCTACTAAGCCCTGTGGTCAACAGGTTAGGAGCAAGAAACACTGAATGGCCTGGGCTGCTACCAAGCCAAGGAGTGTCCATCACACATTCCATCATGTGAGTATCCTATTACTCAGTCATTCTCCTGATAATCGACAGACAACTGTTGCTAGGTCTTTGGTTATAGAAGGTGCAGCTATAAACATCCTCGGCCTGGCCTTCTAGTATCCAGACACAACAGTTGTACTTGGATCTCTACTGACGGTCTGAAAGGACACAAATGCTCAACTTTCTATGCTAATGTTGAATCACTTCTCGAAGCAATTACACTAATTTACACTTTCCCTAGAAGTAAACAGTAACCCCTAATTCACTGTGACAAGCCCTTTTAAGTACTGCCAATCATGAATAAGTAAAAAGCTATTCAATTGTTATTCACTATGTAATTCCCTGCTTACTAAAGAGTCTATGTGCCTTCCTGTGATTTTTTTACTTGGCAACAAGCTGCCCTCCAAGCAATATTTATTATCTCATACTGTAACTTTTCCAGTTGAGTTTGGGTTTTGCTATTTTCTATGGGTGTGATTGTTGTGCCTTCATGGATGTGCACCGTGTGCAAGCAGTGCCTGTGGAAACCATAACAGGGTAGAACTGAAGTTAGAGATGGCAGTGAGCTACCTACCACGTGAGTGCTGGGAACAAAACTAAGGTCCTCTGCCAAGAGTAGCCAGTGGTGTTCTTCACCGCCGACCCACTATCTGAAACTCTTTCACCATTGACCCATGTGTCCAGCCCTTTGTTTGTTTTGAAATTTGAGTTCTGGAAGCCCTTTAATTGTTCTGAATCCAACCTTTTGTCAGCCGTGTAACAAAGGTGGAACTTCTGCAGGATTGGTGATTACTTCCTTATCTGCTGTTTACCTTTGTAGAAAAAATTTCCAGCTATTTGTGGAGGCCCAAAAATGTGAGCCTATTCCACCTTGTCTGAAGGTCAGAGAGTTTGAGGTTGCTCAAAGTTGTTAACAATAACTGTGACTACACACCCTGACGTGGTTACTTGGTGTTTTGGACATCAAAATGGCCTATACAGGTAGATCCACTCCACCCTGACCAAAGGTCAAAGAATTCAACCATATTTCTGCTCCTTCTTTTGAAATAGGTTTGACCTAGGGAGTGGGTGCCTTCAGGATAATTTGTCTAGGGTTCACGGCCTAAACAACAGAAGTTTTTTATCATGAATTAATGGCTTGAAACAAATAACTGTTCTGGTTGTCCTTTGTATCATGTTAAAGCAGTCTTTTGCCTTCTCCCCCCTTTCGTATTGGGGTATTAATGTGTATCGAAAATTAAATTCAGGTGAACTCAAAACTCAGTATGCAGGGGGCACTAAGTGGCCCTCCTGAGACTATCCTGTCTTTGATTCTTTCATCTCTGCTCCTCCTAATACTTCTACTCACACCCCTACCCGGGAATGTTTGAGCCCACCATGGCATGGAGCCTGGCAGAAGTCACTCCAAAAAGGTGGTTCATTAGGCCTATTCCAATGTTAGAGATAAATTTTCCTATATCCTTCTGAAAAAAAAAAAAAGTTTTTCTGTTCATGTTCATAGTCCACTTGGAATTGATTGTTATGTTTGGAATAAGAGAGATCCAGTTTCTGAAGTGTTTTCATGCCCATTGACACCATTGACCACTATTGACACTGGAGTCATTTTACACATATGTCTTAGCTGGGGAGAACCAGTCTAACTACTTAGGAACTTTCAAGACTTTTGCAATGTCTTTAAATGAAGTCTTTTGTTCATGATAGAGGATTTATATGCATTTTGTTATAATTTTCCTATGTTCTTTCTGGTTTTATATAAACTTAAAATTTAAAGTTGTTGAATAAAAATGTTCTCCTAATAGCATGTTATAAGTATAAAATGCATTATTTAATGTTTGCCTGCTAACTTCTGGCAGGACTATTGTTGTAATAGTAAATCTGCTGACAATCCCTGTCACCTGGGTACACATCCCTTTAAAAGACAAACCCCGCCCACTCCCAATTCGCCTCCTTCCCATGCCTCTTTCTCTTTCTGTCCTTCCTGAGGAGGCAGTCGCTGCCTCTCCCTTCCCCTCTTTCTCGTTCCTCTCTTTCTCTGTCCTCCCTCCTTTCTCTTTCTCCCCCCTATAACCTTACTCTTATACTCTTCCCAAAACCCACTAAAGAAAGTCTATACCCAAACTCTTTCTGCCTGGCAGATCTGTCTCCCACCTGCCAGGGGACCTGCCAGGGTTGCACCACCGCATAAATCAAAATAATTATGACAATATCTTCCTAGTCCTTTGCTCCCAGTTTCTGTAGGGTATGACCATCCTCCACATTTCCTGTAAACAGTTGTTAAGAGCTGAGAAACATGCAACAGGGTCACCCTTTGCAGCCTTCAGCCTGTATTCATCTAACCCTATGATGCTCCCACACTATGGCCACTGAGGGGACTTTATTTGTTAACTGGGGCGTACTATTTTTTATATCAGGTCAAGGATCCTACTTGCGGTTATCTAAAAGTTTCTAATCGCATTTCAGTGCTAATTCTCAGCACATCATTTCTGTTTCTACTGAAATGATCAAACAGTGCTTCTCTTTGTCATCTTTGCATGCACATATGCATGGGCATATGTAAAGGATGAGCTGACATCAGGCATCTTTCTCTATTGCTCTCCACTTGGTCTTTGAGGCAGGGTCTCTCCCTGAGCCTAGATCCTACCAACTGGCAAGACTGCGAAGACAGCAAGACCCTGCAATCTTCATCTTTGCCTCACAGTACTGGGGTCACAGGCACATTCTGTCATGACCAGCTGTTTCTATGGGTGCTGGGGTCCCAAATCAGGTCCTCAGGCTTGCACAGCAAACGCTTTGCCCTTGGGCTGTCTCTAAGACCTATTTTCATTCTTTTTGTTGTTGTTTTTGAAATATTCTCATTATGTATCTCTGTCTGTTCTGGAACTCACTATGTAGACCAGGCTGGCCTCAGACTCACAGAGATCCACCTACTTCTCCCTCCCAAGGGCCGGGATTAAAGGTGTGTGCCACCACCTCCTGTTCTCTATTTTCATTTCTAATGAGGTAACATTTATACATTTTTCTAGTATTCGTCTCTTTATGTCTCTTCAGTATTAAAAGCCTAAAATGTTTAAAAACATTTTTAAGTCTATCTGTAGGCTTGAAATATTTGAGGGAAAATTTCAGGGCATTTCGGGTATCTAGAATGGCAGCTAATTTCCATATTTGTTTATGCTAAGGATACTAACTGATTTTCATGCTTTTGAAATGGTCTCATTATGTACCTCTGTCTGTTCTGGAACTCACTATGTAGTTTCAAAAGGGGTATTGTGTCAAATACCTTGGTTTTAGGACCAGAAGGATGTTAATTTTTACTCGAAATAGAATGCTATCAGTTAGCTACATATTTACACCATCACCAAACAATGAAAAACACAACTTCTACTAGTAAATTTTATTTCAGTTTTTTTTCTCATCTATTTTGGCTACTACCATCCAAATATTAAAAGTAAATGGCAGCAAGAATAATTTTCTGAGGCTGTCTTTACTGAAAATACTTCAAGACACGGCTCTGCCAATCAAGATGCTGACATTCAGAACTAAATTTGCAATTGCCATGTGTGAGAAGCAGCTGTGCACTCCTACTTCATTTAAAAAGTGTGTTAAACTGGAAAGGATTTTGACTTTTATCAAATGCCATCTCGCTATTCTTGTTTCGATTTGATGCTGTGGATTGTATCTCCAGCTTTTCTCTTAGGGGACCATCACTGACACAACAGTAAATTAGGATCCTAGCATTAAGTCATATGGGGATTAGATGTCACACTAGACAGCTAATGTGACTGGAATGCCCCGGAAGGTTCCCCATGGCAGTATCTCAAAGATTTCAAGCCTACATATGATCTAACATATGATCTTTTTAAATTTTGTGAGATGGTACATTTGCTTTATCTTCTCAGTATATATGTGTATAGTTTGCTTATCATCAAATCATTTCCATGAAAATGCAAGGCCGGAGCTTCTCTACATTCAGCGTCTATCTCCAGAGGATGGGCTCCCTACAAGCCAATCCCATCACAGCAGCAAAGCTGCCCTTGACCTGATGCTACTTCCTGTTCATCTTTCCCCCAGTTGTCCTGCTTATGTTCTGGTTGGCTAAGATTTTGTTTTCTTTTGTTTTTTTTTTTCTTTTTTTAATTCATCACAGATTCAATGAAGAATCCCAAATCACTTATTAGCTGCCCTATCTCTTCAGACCAGGTCTTCTGAACAGCTCCCACTTTTCTTGTCTTTTGCGACCTTCACATTCTAAGAGTTTAGGTAAGTTGTTTCAGACTTGGTCACAATTTAATCTTATCTGCCTGCATATTCAAGTTTTGTTCATGTTTTATCAAGAAGAAAATACAGATGTATACTACACCTTGCCTTACATCAGGTGCATAAATGCCTACATGATCATCGGCAATGTTGACTTTAATTGCTTGGTTACAGCAGAATCAACTAGGTTTCTGTATTATGGTGGCCCCTGGGACCCTTCAAAGTGGGCGTTCATGTCTTCTTGGTGCCACAGAGATTTCAAACAGGTTCATAATTTTCTGCTGGACTTTGATCATTCTAAACTCTATGTATTCTCTGGGCCCAATAGTAAATCATGCAGCTCACCAAGCCTACTTTTCTTTTGCTGGAAAATACAGCTAGACACTAAGATCTCTCGATGGGCTTGTTCATTCCTGCTGGGGAGTCCTTATTATCCAGACTTTTTAAGTTATCCATCAGGCTTGCTCATCCTCTGCTGCAGATGACCACTGTTATTTGAATCCAGCATAGAGACGCTGTCTTCTTTCCTCATTTCAATACTCTTTCTTCTAACCTGGCAGTCATTTCCAGCAGCCCTGACATTTTCTCAAATGCCCAGCCTCAGAATACACACAAACTAGTATCCAAGTCGCTGGCAGCTGAGAAATTTTCAGTATGCCTTTGCACTCTGTCTTCAGCCCTCTTCCCAGTGGTGATTAGTGTGTTGGGCCTCACAGCAGGCAGGGAGTTGTTTGATTTTGCTCTCTTAGCAGTTTGGATGCTCAACTTACTAGACCTGGATGGAAGTGGGGGTTCCTTGGACTTCCCACAGGTCAGGGAACCCTAAGTGCTCTTTGGGCTGAGGGGGGAGGGGGACTTGATTGGGGGAGGGAAATGGGAGGCAGTGGCGGGGAAAAGACGGAAATCTTAAATAAATAAATTTAAAAAAAAAAATATATATATATATATATACCTAATACAGACAACAGGGATCCCCATCTATGCTCTTCCAACTTGGCCCATTTATATAATGTATCATGAAAAAAAATTCCTTATTTCATGGGTTTATTGAGATTAGTTTCTTATTTTTCTATAGTTGTGTGCTATAGACTGTAAAAATATCCTTTAGTTTATTTGACAAGAATCCTATGTATGGGAAAGACCCTGAGATCTTAAAGTTCATGTGTGAAAATGACCTATAAGAAGTAGTGAAGAAGACTCAGAGGTTAAGAGTATTTTTGATTTTTTCAGAGGACCCAGGTTAAATCCCCAGTACCCACATGGTAGTTTCAAGATTGTCTGTAGCCCCATTTCCAGTAAATTGATGCCCCCCTTCTAGTCTCTATGAGTACTAGGCACATACATGGTACACAGACATACATGCAAGCAAAACACCCACCCACATAAAATACATCAAAAGGTTGAAGGAGAGAACCAAGCCCACACAAAGTTGTTCTCTAAACTCCATATGCATGATCCCCTGCACATCCTAGGCACGCGCACACGCGCACACACACACACACACAAATAAATTAAAGCAATACAAATTAAAACACAATGAGATATGACTAAATAGGTACTGGAAAATCTAAATTAAAAGGACAGAAATACCAACAATGGTGGCACACATCTATAAGCCCAACACTTGAGAAGTACAGGCGGGAGATGAGGGGTTCAAGGTTACCCTCTGGTACACAGTAAGTCTGAAACCAGCCTGGACTACATAAGACCCTGCCTCAAAAAACAAATAGCAATGGATCAAAACACCAAGTACCCACTATGGAGAAAGACACAGAACTCACACACACTTCTGATGAAGGCAAGCAGTGCAGTTGTAAACAACTCTTGACTCCCTAGCCATGCACACTGCAGGCATCAACAGCTGCACTTTTAGGAACTTACTTGGTGGGAATGCACACACATGGCCAGCAAGAGACATTTTTACTGGAAGAAGGCAGCAGCCATCAGAGCCCCACCCTGAACACTACCCAGATGTGCGCAGAGAGTGGAATCCTGGTCTGTTCCCACAGTGGAATTGGCGATGAGAGAAAAGACTCTTCAACTGTGTACCACAGTGGAAACGGATTGCACCAATACGGTGCAAGGGAGAAGCCACGTCTGCACAAGAACCTGTCACGTGGATCTGCTTACACAACAGTCAGAGGCGGGCGACTAAAGCACGCTGTTGGAGGTGAGCTCTGGCTGTCCTTGCCAGGTGGAGGTGGACTCTGAAGAGAACATGAGGAGGCTTCTGAGGTTGATCTTTGTAAAACTCCAGCAAGCCACCCACAAAGTGCACACTTTTTTCTGTGTATATAGTTTACTTCTACAAAAAGCATGCTTTAAATTTCATTTGTGGGAAAGAAGCTCAGAACCACAATTCGAGTGAACACCTAGAGACAAGCTGAAGAACACGCATGGAAGCCAAAATGACTGGTTTAGATCTTAAAACGTTGAGCTATTCGCGCAAAATTACAGGCTTCTGGATCTGGCGCTTGGGATTCATAATGAACGTGTGCATCCCACTCTGACATCTCTGCTGACCTTAACACAGCAGTGTTTCTCTCTGTTAGGAAGGGTGAAAGCGGTGTCCAGGAAAATGGTGCCTGTGCCCCAGGGTGTGAGAACCTTTCAAGCATGCTCCTGACAAGACTTGCAAACCTCCTGCCCTCTGGTGGCTCACGGTAACTAGAGAGAGGCAGGTCTTACATAATACCACTAGAAAATTATGTAAGAAGTCAAACAATTGCAGGCTAAAGAAAAAAGTTTACTAACTAGACTATTGGGAAAACAAAATTACCTTTCCATCCTAATCCTAAAATGTTATTACAAAGTGTTATGTAAAACGCCATGACGGGCAGCCAAATATGTGTTCAAAAAAAGTTAAAATGCATCGGGCGATCAGAAGATGTTATTTTGTTTTGTGACATTTGTGGTATTTTGTTGGTTTTATATTTTTAATTAGTTGTGCTTCTCATCCTCCTAAATAAACAATTACCCTCATAATCAATTTTGTGTCTGTGGTTCACACTCTTTAAAAAAAATTGCTTCATAATCAAAAACCTCATTCTACTCCTGAAGGAGATTTAAAGTTCATTTACGTCCTTGATTTATCTTTTACTTTTTTTTAAAGCATGTTAAATACAATCTGACAGGGCACATTCCATGCAGGTTTGTGTATGATCTCTACACCACCTGGCAACTCAGAAGGAACTAAGAAGCAAAGTTAACTTAAGAAGTCTCAAAAAAAAAAAGAAAGAAAGAAAGAAAGAAAGAAAGAAAGAAAGAAAGAAAGAAGGAAAGAAAGAGAGAAAGAAAGAGAGAAAGAAAGAAAGAAAGAAAGAAAGAAAGAAAGAAAGAAAGAAAGAAAGAAAGAGAAAAGGAAGCAGCTCAGTTGGCTATTAGTCCTTCTTCTGGCAGGCATCAAGAATTGTTGGCCTGCCGGGCGATGGTGGCACATGCCTTTAATCCCAGCACTCGGGAGGCAGAGGCAGGCGGATCTCTGTGAGTTCGAGACCCGACTGGTCTACAGAGCCGGTTCCAGGACAGGCTCCAAAACCACAGAGAAACCCTGTCTCGAAAAACAAAACAAAACAAAACAAAAAAAAAAAAAGAATTGTTGGCCTTAGTGCTAAGCAGTAGGATATCATGGTGACCACAGACACAGCCCCCAGCCTTTCCTGAAGCTCCACAAGATAGAGTTAGGAATCCAGTAAGCACCCAGTAACAAACCACAGTAAAGGCTGAAGAAAGCAAGGTCACTCTCAGCAAAAGAATGGGTCCTGGAAGAGAAAGGCCCCATGGTGGGTATCTCTGCCAGTAAAGGAGTCTCCAACCAAACAAGGAGAGAAGCCCTGTCACATCCCCTGGCAGACAGGACCAGGGATGCAGACAGCTGTGTCTGAATCCAGTCAGGCTCCAACTCTTGAGATCTGGAGGCTGAGCCAGCATCATGCCAACTCAACCAGGCCTAGGTAGCACATCTTCAGAAGAGGGGCCAAGCTTTCAAAGCCGCGACAACTGGCAATTCCAAAAACAGTTGTTGTCACTGGTGACTGAGAGGGGAACTGTGAAGACAGACGGAGATGGAGCCCTGGTTGAGTCACATCCCAGCTACCTTTGTGATTTCCTTTCTGTGTTTAAAGGAAGGCTAAAGGTACCTAGAAGAGAAAGGAAGGAGGGAGGGGACAGAACAATAAACTGTGAAGTGCCTGCTCAGAGCTGAGGAACCAGGTCTACATAAACAAATAAAGCCAGTCTCCTGACCCTCTTTCATCTCCCCCAGTCTGTTCTGCTCCTTCCTCATGGTCCTGACACCATCCTTTATTCATTCAGAACAGGAATTCTGCCCGACTCAGTCCCGAGGAATAGCCAGACATCTGAAGCCGCTACCTGCTTCACTTGCTAGACCAACACTGCCACCTACTGGCCAAAATGGACTCCCTTAAAGCCCTGCTCATCTTGGCCCTCATAGGGCTGGCTGGTAGATGCTCCCCAAAACAGGTGGAATTATAACAATATCTGCCTAGGAATAGATTTGTGTGTGTTAAACTGCAAGGAAAAGCCGCATAGTCAAAGTACTTTTCAATTATGAAACCAGTTTTCCTACTGCAGAAAAATTGCCCTTTAGTGAAGAGATTAACAGACTGAAACCTTAAATTCAGGCAGGACCTGGACTTTTCAAGTGTACCTCATCCTTTCAACATTATCCAATTCCTCCCTCGAACTATAGTCACATTCAGAGCAGAAGCTCTGTTTTATCGTGCTTGTTTCTAGAACCAAAATCCAGACAAATCAACTGATGGATCACTGTAGAGATCCAGAACCACACCCTGCACACATGGTGTGTGGTTCACAATAAGAAACAGTGGACATCAGTAAGGAAGGTCACTTTAATCATTGGCAAGTCAACTCAATGATGCTACCTTTAAGTTTTACTTTATATCTTAGACGAATTCCAGATAAACAGTAAAATGTCTTAGAGTAGGCAAAAAATGCAAACAAAACTTTACTCATAAAACAAAACACTGATAAACTATACTGTGTAGAATTAAAACTCTGTAGAGACAGGATTTTATGTTGTAGCCCTGGCTAGCCTGGAACTCACTATATAGACCAGGCTGGCCTTGAACTCGCAGAAATCCAACTCCTTCTCCCTACCGACAGCTGGGACTAAAGGCACGTGCCACCAAAAGAAACTTTAAGAATGAAAATAGACTGGCGAGATGGCTCAGAGGTAAGAACACCGGCTGCTTTTCTAGAAGACCTGGGTTCAGTTCCCAGCACCCACATTGTAGCTCACAACTAACTATTGCTACAATCCCAGGAGACCTGATATCTATTGGCCTCCATGGACACTGTACAGACAAGCTGCACAGACATACACGCAGGCAAAACATTCATACACATAAAATTAAATGTTCTTCTTTTTTTTGGTTTTTCAAGACAGGGTTTCTCTGTGTAACCCTGGCTGTCCTAGAACTAGCTCTTGTAGACCAGGCTGGCCTTGAACTCACAGAGCTCCACCAGCCTCTGCCTCCCAAGTGCTGGGATTAAAGGCATACACCACCACATCTGGCTTAAGTGTTAATTTTTAAAAAAAAAGCAATAAAAAGATGTGCCACCAAATAGAAGAGAACATAACCAAAGAACTTTGACCCAAAGCAAGTTTAAGAATGCTTAGAAGCCAATGATAATCTAATGACAGGTAACACAATAAAAAGAAAGGCAAGAAATAAGAGCAATCCCTTTTCCAAGAAATATAATTAAAGGGCTGGCATTAAAACATATATAGGAACATGTTTGCCTTAACTGGGCATTGGGAAATTACAAACATTAGGAGACACCACTGCACACCTGCCAGAATGACTAAAGCTTTGAGAAGCTGACGTCATGGGGAGGAAACAACTGGAGTATCACTCACAGCTGCTGCAGACTAACAGAACTGAGAGGCAGTGCTAAGAGCCTTTATAACCTGCATTATTCATAAGTCCATGGAAGCACATATGTGTGCACCAAAACCACATGTCTGTAGAAGCATTGCTTACAGCAGAGCTAAACAGAGTATGTCAAAAGCAGGACAGTCCACACTGTGGAACATCAGTGAAATACAACCCCCAACACGGAACATGAAGTAGAGCACAGGAGCAAAACTATGGCCACAGCGCACATGCCCAGCGTAGAGAAAGAGGCCAGGCACACAGAGGAAGGGTGGCAGGAGAACAGGAATTCATCTAGAGCTAAGAAATTGGGGTAGGAGCAGGCTTGGTGGCACACACCTTTAACCCCAGCACTCAGGAAGCAAAGGCCGGTGGATCTCTGTGAGTTTGAGGCCAGCCTGGTCTACATAGTGGATACCAGGTCAGCCAGGGCTACACAGTGAGATGCTGTCTTCACTCTTGATTTTCTGTCAGTGACCTGGCCTATCAGTCACGGCTCACCGTCTTATAGCCCTATATCTTTTAGAACATTACATGAAGTCGCCCACAAAGAACTTTTTTCTGTTTTACTTTAAATCACTCTGCTTGCCTCTGTCACTGTCCTGTGTTCCTGCTTCCACTGGAACACCTACTAAGGGCTGTCATTCCTAAAACCCTAAAATAAGACGATTTTATGGTTTCATAGCTTGAACTGGGACCCAGAATCCAGCACTAAACAAAACATGGGCCACTAAACAAAACATGGGCCACTTTAATAGAGAAAAAGCTATTCCTTGGAGGATAATCCCAAGGAAGACATAAATGGGGCAATAAACTGATGTTAATTTAAAATTGATCTTTAATGGCTGTCTTAGGGCTACTATTGCTGTGAAGAGACACCATGACATGGCAACTCTTACAAGGAAAACATTTCACTGGGGTGGCTCACTTATCATTTCAAAGGTTCAGTTCCTTATCATTATGATGGGGAGCACGGTAGCATGCATGCAGACATGGTGCTGACTGTATCTTGATGTGCAGGCCACAGGAAGGCGACTGAAACACTGGGCAGCATCTCGAGCATAGGGAACCTCAGAGCCCACCCCCACAGTGACACACTTCCTCCAACAAGGTCATACCCACTCCAACAAAGCCACACTTCCCAACAGTGCCACTCCCTATTGAAGGGGAAGCCCCAGCCAATCACCTTGTTTGTAGGGTGTGTACCCCTTAGGTCAATATTTACCTATAAATGTGGCGGGTATGCTCCTGGCCTCCTCTTTGCTGTTCTTTGCTGGAATCCTGGCTTCATAAGCTCCCCCCCTTCTTCACTTTATTAAAGCTGAATATTTTATATTAAAAAAGGGGGTTAACTGGTTTGATGGGATGATTGGTATTTGTGAATTATTGTTTTTAGAAAATTGCATTGGTGTTGACTCTTATATATTGAATATTGTATGTGAGTATGCTTCTACCTCTATTTATTGTATGAGAGTATGCTTATACCTCTGTTTAAAAAATATATGTATATAGTATTGATATATTTACCATATTGCTATGTACATTTCTACCTCTGATATTATTTATGTAATGACAATGTTTACATTTGGAGATCATTGTCATCATAATTTACACAGTTGTTTATTCTCTTAATCCTCAAGTTAGATAGGTATCAAGAATTATAAATCAATAGTCATATATGTTTGTCATATTTATATTTAGGATAATCAGGTTTTTTAGATACAGAGAGATTATATTTAGTATAGATAGTATAATCTTCAACCTCTTCAAAGAGCTGTAGAAAATGGCCTTTAATCTAACCTAGAATTCCGTGCTAACAAGACACAATCACTCCTGGCAACACAGCCCTACTCCCGAGAAAATGTGGAGCACCAAAGACACTCCACTGGGAGCTTGTCTTCTTGGCAGAACTGGCCTTTGGGTTAAGAAAAGCCCATACCTCGACTACTGACAAAGATACAAAATATCCATAAGTGGATGAAACAGGATTGTCTTATCTTGCCAAGACAGGGTAGGATAGTTCTAAAAAAGTTCCTTGCCTTTGATAATGGTATGTCAGTTATGTTAGGCCTTAGCCAAAGTTGGTTGACTCAACATTGCAAAAAAGGCTTTGAGTGATTGCCCTGGTAGTCAGTTGTCTCTGTCATTTCGTTACACATTTTGGAAATTTCTCGTTTGTACTTCCTGGTTGCTTAAGTAATATTACTTCCCTTCTCAGATCTTTGATGGAGTTGAAGATTAGATAATTGTAGTTACTCTCTACATTATTTAGACTCCTTGAAATAGAATGTTTAGTAAAAACTTTTGTTATATGTTTCTTGCTTAATATTGTTTGTTATTTGTAATTTTATATTTATTATTTGTTCCTATTGTATATGGTTGCATTTGGTTTGGTTCTGTCTTATTTAGACAAAAGGGGGAGATGAAGGGGAAGCCGCAGCCAATCACCTTGTTTGTAGGGCTTGTACCCCTTAGGTCAATATTTACCTGTAAATCTGGTGGGTGTGCTCCCAGCCTCCTCTTTGCTTGCTGTTCTTTGCTGGAACCCTGGCTTCGTAAGCTCCCCCCCTTCTTCACTTTATTAAAGCTGAATATTTTATATTAAAGCTAGTCTGATTAATTCTATTTGCTGGTCATTTATGCCCCTTCACCCTATGAGATTATGGGGGCCAGTTACATTCAAACTACCACATCCCACTCCCTGACCCCCATAAGCTTGAAACAGTATCATAATGTAAAATTGATTTAGTCCAGCTTCAAAAGTCCCCATAGTCTATCATAGTCTCAACAAGGTTTTAAATCCAAAGTTCAAACTCTCTTCTGAGATTCATGCAATCTCTTAACTGTAATCACATATAAAAATCAAAATCAAAAAGCAGATCACAGCCAGGCGGTGATGCACACCTTTAATCCCAGCACTCAGGAGGCAGAGGCAGGTGGATCTCTGTGAGTTCGAGGCCAGCCTGGTCTATAAGAGCTAGTTTCAGGACAGGCTCCAAAGCTACAGAGAAACCTTGTCTCAAAAAAAACCAACCAAACAAAAAAGCAGATCACATACTTCCAACACATAATGGCACAGAATATGCATTATCATTCCAAACACACGGAGGGGAGCATAGTAAGTAAATACTGGGCCAAAGCATGACCAAAACCAACCAAGCAAACTCCTAACTCTACATCTCCATGTCTGATGTCAATGCTCTTCAGATCTCCAACTCTTTTCAGCTTTGACTGAAACACACTTCTTTCTCTCGGGCCGTTCCACTCCCTGTTGGTAGCCTTCCTCAGCAGGTGTCCCCCAGCTCTGGCATCTCTAACACCTTGGGTTCTCCAAGGCAACTCAGGCTTCAACTTCACAGCTTTACAGAATGGCTTCACTGGGCCTCCCTCCATTCAGGGACACCCCTGGACACGTGCCTGGCCTCAGCGGCTTTCTTTAAGCACAGAGGTAAATTCCATAATCCAATTCTTCCATCCTTAAACTTAAAGCCAGACCATGTGGCCAAGGCTTCCAAATCCTGCTGCTTGCTGGGCCTGGAACATGGCCCCCCTCATTCAATTACATCTCCACCGCTTTCTGTCCTTCACTGTCTAAGTTTGGCTGTCCCGAAACTGAATCTCTAGACCAAGCTGGCCTCTAACTCAGAGATCCTCCAGCCTCTGCCTTCCTAGTGCTGGGATTAAGGTCTGCCCCACCACATCTGGCTCTAAGCTTTTCTTTAGTTTCTTCCCACAAATTTGGAAACTTAGCTGGGTGGGATCTTACCCTGCAGTCTATTCCATTTATCTCCTTGAACACGAGCTTTAGTTTCATTTCACTCCCTTTTTCTCCTTAGAATTTACACTTGTAATTTATCCTGCTCAGCTCGCTCCTTTTCATTATAAATCTTCATTAGAGTTACCACCAATATCCACAAGACAGATTCTATACTAGGCTGTTTTGAGGTTTCTTCTGTCAATGGAATTAATCCAAAAACTCTTCACTTTAGCCTTAAGCAGACTCTTCAGACAAGGGCAAAAATCAACTACTTTCTTTATGAGACCAGTCTCTAGGTCACATACTAACATTCTCCTCCGAACCTCTTGATCTCCACAGTTCATCAAATCACATTCAACACCATCGCCTCTAGTAGGGCCCACATTAAGCAGCACTTAAAGCATTTCACTGCTTTCTTAACCCAAAATACCAAAGTTGAAATTCCTCCAAACATGGTCAGGCCTGTCACAGCAATACTCCAGTCCCTGGTATCAGCTTTTGTCTTAGGGTTTTTATTGCTGTGAAGAGATACCATGACTACTATAGCTCTTATTTTAAAAAAAAAACAAACAACATTTAATTCCCTTATAGTTTCAGCGGTTTGATCCATTATCACCATGATGGGAGGCATGGTGGTGTGCAGGCAGACGTGGTGTTGCCTACATCTTGGTTTGCAGGGAACAGGAAGTTGATTAACACAATGGGCAGTATCCTGAGCATAGGAAACCTCAAAACCCACCCCCATAGTGACACACTTCCTCCAACAAGGTCATACTCACTCCAAGAAAGTCACACTTCCTAATAATGCTACTTCCTATGAGATTCTGGGAGCCAATTACATTCAAACTACCACAAGGACCTTAACAATCCTAAGGGAAATCCCTCAATCTGTAAAAACTGATAAATCAACTCTAAAATCTGTTAAAAGACCAAGAAAGGCCAAGATGAAGAGAGAGAAAGCAAGGATATTTGATAGAAAGTTTGACTAGTGAATGAAATAGGTAAAATGCCAACAGAATTATTATATACTTCTCAAAAACCCTAAAGCACCACAAATAGCTGTATGCATATGCAAGCATTCCCCAGAGGTATTTTATATATTTACACAATTTTTTTTAATATACTAGAAGTTGACTTTTAAATAGTGTAAACTCAGATGAAGGAAGAAAGGGAGGGAGGGAGGATTCTATCCCTCTAAGCACAAGCATCACCTATTTCTCAGTGTTGAGTGGGCTAACAGATCAGAGTTCTGGGTCCTGGCAACAATGTCTGCATCTGACGCACCTGCCCAGGGAACAGATCTCAGAGCCCTCTCCGTTCCGACTGTTGTTAAAGACTGAGCCCAGCCCTGACACATTCTTTTTTTATGGTCATTGCTATTAGCAATGTGTCAACTCTACCCATATATCACAGAGATGTAGGGATGTTTACATGGCCTCCTGCCAAAAGCAATCACCCTATCTGCCTGCACACTGCTAGGTGACTCCCGGAGAAGGCTTACAAGGTTATGTTTTGGTTTGATTTTGAGAATGGGAGTCTCCCAGGTCAGCCTTGAACTTACACTCCCACCACCTCCACCTCCTGAATACTGGCATTATAGGTGTGTGTTACCACAGTTGGCTTGAGATTTTAAACAAGAAAAACATTTTCAGCAAAAAAAAAAAAAAGAAGAAAACCCCCACACAACCTAATAAAGTCAGTGAAGTGTGCCAAGCTGCATAAATTTACTTGGATACCTTGTAAAAATGCCTGGAAGGGAACATTTAGTCCAACATCACATCAAACCTGTCAGGTGGAACTAACATGTTGTCACAGTTGTGGACTCAAAGGCCAGTAACCACTGAGTCTGCTCTCTAGCCAAAGTTCAGGGGGGAAAAAAAAGGCAAAGCCAAAAATGGTTTCCCCTGCAACCCCATCACCCTCTTCACTAGAGCTTGAGGCTGTGTATTATGTTTGACAGTGCTCCTCAGAAAAGGGACAAACTAACATAATGAGTTAAAACGGTTAACCAAAGGCACAGAGTCTAGCAGGAGGCAGGAATTCTTTCCTGAGCCAAATCTTCCCCATTATTACACAGATCTCAACACTTTGTGCCAGTATTGATTATAGCAATAGGAAATTGTACTCTTATTGTAACATTGTAGTAATGTAATAAGTATGTT
The DNA here is from genome assembly GCF_000317375.1 of Microtus ochrogaster. Taxonomy (NCBI): domain Eukaryota; kingdom Metazoa; phylum Chordata; class Mammalia; order Rodentia; family Cricetidae; genus Microtus; species Microtus ochrogaster. The sequence continues at coordinate 26,613,848 of NC_022015.1, read as the reverse complement.
GCTGCTCACGTGCCTGAAATCTCAGCACTCAGGACTGGAGGCAGAAGGATCAGAAGTTCAAGGTCATCCATGGCTACTTAGTGAGTTCAAGGCCAGCCAGAGCTACATGAAACCCCGTCTTAACAAATAAATAAATTTTAAATAGAATAGTAAGTTTAGTCAGTCTTTTAAATTCCAGAATTTCTGACTGTTACAATCACAAATAAGGGTTCTGGGGATGAGCGCTCCCAAAAGAACTGATACTATTTCAGAAGTAAAAACCACCTCGCGTTGGGGTCGGTTAAAACACTAGCTCAGGGACTGGAGAGATGGCTCAGGGATTAAGAGCACTGACTGCTTTTGCAGAGGCCCCTAGGTCGGTTCCCAGTACCCAAACACGGTAGATTGTAACCACCTCTAACTCCAGTTCCAGGGCATCTGATGCCCTCCTCCTGGCCTCTGCAGGCACACACATGGCACACAGACATACACACAGGCAAAACACATAAAATATTTTTTTAAAATGGCTTGTTATCTTAGAAACAAGCATGAAAGAGAAAATTATCAAGCCTAATCAGAATGGTCTCCTGAAGCTGTCATGGTTAGTGCAGCTCACACCTGTGTCCCCTCAGACTCATGGACCATCTTTGAGTCCTGGCTCCTGAGTAGCAAAGTGGCCCCTTCCCTCCAGGGCAGGCGACTCTCCAGGGCTCCCTTTGGCTCAACCACAGTGATTCCTTCCCTTCATCCCCGGAAGCCCTTCTCCCCATCCCCAGCTGGGTCAAAGGGGCCTGAGTTAAAGGGGCCTGAGTTAAAGGAACCTCTCACCTCCTGGAGCATGGGCGTACTTCAAATGCTTCCCTGGGCTGAGGACAGACAGTTCTTGTGAAGATGTCCTGTACCAACTTAGAGTCTTCTTCCAGAGACTGGGATTTAGAGCTTAATTCTCAAAATCTCTGTTTCACCCCAAGTCTGGAAATCCCTTCCCTACTTCCCTCCTTCGCCTCTCTCATAAGTAGACTCTGGTCCAGGCATCTTCAGGGGTGTCCATTAAAACCCTGTACTTCTAGTTTTCTCAGCCTCTACTCCGGAATTTCTCTTAGCCCTGCAGGGAGGAACATTACCCAGAAATGGAGAGGACTAGACACTATGAAGACCCATGTCCTAATCACCTGTGATGCACCCCAAGCCTCAGTTTCCCACGAGCTAGGCATGCCTTCTTCACAAGAATGCACAGAAAGGACCGGTCAGTGCTTCATGAGTCTAAGGGTTCAACTGACATTAAAATGTTCATCATGAGTGCTGAGGAGATGGCTCAGACATAGAGCTTACAGTTCAAATGTTGAGGACCAGAGGTCAAATTCCCAGAACTGACTTGACAGGATGAGAGGAGACCGGAGAGTGTGCCCAGAAGCTCAAGGAGCAAGCTCACCTGGCATTTCAGAGGCAAAAAAAAGAGAGCCTGACTCCAACAGGGGGAGGTAAAGATCAGCACCAAGATGGTCCTCTGACGGTCACACACAGCAGTACCTGCTGACCACACTCATAACTCATACACACAGAGACAGACACACACACACAGACAGACAGACAGACAGACAGACAGACAGACAGACAGACACACACACACACACACTATAAATGCATGCACAAAGAATTTCTTTAAATTTTACCATGGACACATCAGATTAACTGTGCTGCCATCGAGAGCAAGTACGGCCACCACCACTCTCTATAGCTTTGTCACACCCAACTAAAACTCTATACTAACGACAGTTCTAATTGGAGCAATGGGTAGGAGCGTTTGTTGCCTTCACTTAGGGGCCTGAGTTCACATCAACAACATCTGTAAGAAGTCAAGCATGGTGGGTGTGCATGTACTGTGGACAGGGAGGAGACAGGAGGATGGCTGGGACTTCCTAGTTGCCAGCATAAGCTCCAGGTTCAATGAGAGGCCCTAGCTTAAAGAAATAAGATAAAACCTAAGACAGAGGGCTGGAGAGATGGCTCAGAGGTTAAAAGCACTGACTACTCTTCCAGAGGTCCTGAGTTCAATTCCCAGCAACCACGTGCTGGCTCTCAACCATCTGTAATGAGATCTGGTGCCCTCTTCTGGCCTGCAGCATACATGCAGGGAAAACACTGTATGCATGATTAATAAATAAATCTTAAAAAAAAAAAAACCTGAGATAGAACACTGGATATTCTCCTCCGACCCCCCTGCACGTGCATGCACACATGCGTGTGTGCACAGACACACACACAACTTAAAAGTCAACCTGGCTACAGAATATCCAAAAGGGGACCAAGAATCCTTTCCTGGGGCTGAGAGATTCAAGAGAAAGCTTACTACACATATACCATGTAGGGAACTATTAGCAGAGGGACATTTTCCAGAATCTAGCAACACCCTACAAGATTTGAAAAATGCCAGACAAGCCAGCTTTTCCTCTTGACCTGGACACGCTGACGGACTTGGCGTTCACCTTTGAGTCACACCCATTTCTAACTCCATACTTGCACCTTGCTCATTGCCCCTCAAGAAGCAGCAAGCTGCCTGCCTCCCGTATATCTCACAAGCTTCACTGAAATACTGGTTCGCTCTGCCTGAGCCTGCATTTCCTGGTCTGCAATTCTCTTCTACAACCAACTGAAAAGTCTGTTGCTTATATCCAAGCTCACTGATATTTGCTGGATACCAGGACCAACTAACTACTTTAATGTGACTAAGTGAGACTAGACAGAAAGATGGGGGCATCAAGGGGGGCAAGGAAAGGGAAAAGAAACCCTTTGGGGAATCTGGCCAAAATCTAGAAACTTCAACAAAACAAGTAAAATCAAATTGCCTACATGTAAAACTCTAGGATTACTCTGAGGCCATTTCTGACAACTCTGAGGCCATTTCTGACAACTCTGAGGCCATTTCTGACAACTCTGAGGCCATTTCTGACAACTCTGAGCCCATTTCTGACAACTCTGAGCCCATTTCTGACAACTCTGAGCCCATTTCTGACAACTCTGAGCCCATTTCTGAC
>NC_022015.1:26600416-26610734 GCF_000317375.1 Microtus ochrogaster | reverse complement strand
CATTTCTGACAACTCTGAGCCCATTTCTGACAACTCTGAGCCCATTTCTGACAACTCTGAGCCCATTTCTGACAACTCTGAGCCCATTTCTGACAGCTCTGAGGCCTCTCAGCAGCAGTGCTCCCCCTTCCCCGGGAGCCAAGGACCTAACAACTTCACATACACGTACTGGAATGTTGGGGATTGTTCATCTCCCTGTGTCCTTGTGGATGTTCTCCAGATAGAACTCAGTTATTGGAATTGGGGCAAGATAACCCTTAGGTGTTGACTCAGTTCCTCGGCCTTGGTCAGGGGATATTGACTCAGTTCCTTGGATACAGTTAGGATGACTCACAGATGTCCCCCCCTTTACCTCGCCTGTTCTAGCAACCACTCTCTTGCCGTGGCTCAGACCAATCATTGCTAGTAGCCCTTTTTATCAGCCAATCCTAATAGTTGGAAAAACAACCCCCAGACTCCCCCCTTGCTTCTGTGGCTTTTTGTTTTAAAAGTAGCCTGTACCAGCTATTCAGGGTCTTTTGGCTTCCTGAATGCAGAAAAGACCCTGTCACGACAGAATTAAATCCTCATGCTTTTACATCAACTGTGGTGTGAGAGTGTTTTCTTGGGGTGACTCCTCCTCAGTAATTGGACTCTAGGGTCCAACATACAGAGCTAGTGCTTACTTTCCTAAAGACTTCTTGACTAAGATGTTTAAACACATCGCGGCCAGTGTCTGACCTTGGCCTAACCCCATTAGCCTCTTTCTCATCCACATGCCCAAACAATGCACCTGAGAAAAGCACCTTAGTTTCATTTTATTTTTATAGGCATGGGTGTTTTGTCTGCATGAATGACTATGCACGATACACATGCCTGGTGCCCATGGAGCCAGAAGAGGGTATCAGATCCCCTGGAACTGGGGTTATAACCAATTTTGGGCCACAGTGTGAGTGGTGGAAATTGATCATGAATCCACTGAATCATCTCCCCAGCCCCCAAGTTTCTTTTGTTTTTGATTTGAGACAGGGTTTCTCTGTGTAGTTCTGGCTTACCTGGAACTCACTCTGTGGACCAGGCTGGCCTCACAGAGCTCCAGACTCTGCCTCATGAGTGCTGGGATTAAAGGTGCATACCACCACTGCCCATGCCCTAGTTTCATTTTTAAAAGGAAATTTTTTTAAGAAACAAGTAAACTACCCAGTGTTGTAGCCACACCTTTAATCGTCTATGACTTTGAGGCCAGTCTGGTCAATGTAGTGTGTTCTAGGCCACCCAGGATCCTGTCTCAAAACAGATGACAAAAGAACAAAACCAGGTAAACCAGTTCACATTTAATGACAATTAATGAGCTTTCATTTTTAAACTCTACTTAATCTTCATTGTAGACAAGGTTGTGAAAAATAAAACTAAACTCTGCTTAATCATTAAATCTCATTGTAAATCACCTCCTTTGAATAGTGTGACCTTAAAAGTCACCAGGTCGCCGGGCGATGGTGGCGCACGCCTTTAATCCCAGCACTAGGGAGGCAGAGGCAGGCGGATCTCTGTGAGTTCGAGACCAGCCTGGTCTACAGAGCTAGTTCCAGGACAGGCTCCAAAGCCACAGAGAAACCCTGTCTCAAAAAGCCAAAAAAAAAAAAAAAAAAAAAAAAGCCACCAGGTCATGTATGGTGCCATTGCAAAGACACCCAGGTGCAAATCTCTTGAGAAGCCATGTCTTTGGTGTGTGCGGTTTCCAAATGGCCTCTACACGCCTCCGCTTCTATGTGAGTATGTCCTAACTCTCATGTCTATGTAATGAGGTAAGCTTGCCTGAGTCTTGTTCTGAAATTCCCTGTCAGAGGATCTGATGTCACAACTGGGTTCAGGTCCCTAAGGAGGAAGCGGGGAGCATCTCACACAGCTCGTGGTTGTTCTGGGCTGCAGCTCCCCACACCAGCATTAGTACCTCATCTCCTACACTGAATCGTATACATGGTTAAGAAAAACATCTCCTTCCTCTACCCTCCCAAAAGCCCCAGACTCCTCAGACAAAGTGCGGAACAAGGGAACCATGCAAAGGTGTTTGATGCAAGTTTCACACATATCTTTGTAACATAATGAAGGCCAGGTTTCTGTTGTTGAAACAGGGGCTTGCTTAGCTCAGGATGGCCTTGAACTCACCATAGAAATGAGGTTGGCTTTGGATCCTGATGCCCTGCCTCAGTTTTCTGAGTTCTGGGGTTGTGGAAGCAGAGTGTTTTTCATATTAGGCTTGATATAGAGTGGAGAGCTATAGAAAATATGATAGGACAAAGGGGTTCATGCAGTGTACTGCACACAGTGTGGTCTTACAGCTAGGAGCCGCAAAACCTACTCCATAGCCTTGTGGGAGGGAACTCACAGGGAAGAGGTGGCAGGAAGCTAAGATTGTCTTCTAACATTTCTTAAGTTTCTTCCATACATACATCATATACCATGGAGGGGAGGCACATTTAGAGGGTGCACATTTGGAGGATAACTTTGGAGGTGAAACTTTTGAAAGGGAAACATTTGAAGGTAGCACATCTTAGCCCCCATTATCACAGAGTGTGTGTACTTAAATAATTGGCTTACTTCACTTTGCATCTTTAAAAGTTCACCCATCCTACCACTTGGGAGGTAGAGGCAGGCAGATCTCTATATTTGAGGTGAGTATGGTCTACAGAGCAAGTTCTAGGCAGCCAAGGTGATAAAATGAGACCCTGTCTCAAAACAAATGTATATGTATGTGCATATGTATATATGTATTATAAAAAAATAAAGGTAATTCATCCACTTTACAGCATGTATCAGAATTGTCTTCCTTTTCAAAGCTGCATGATGCTCCACTGTGTATATCACATCTTGTCTATAATTTTTGAATGGTCAGTTGGGTCACTTCCACTTTGGGACTGTCAGGAATGACCCATGCTTTCACAACATATCTTTACACCAGTATACATAAACAATCAAAAGAGATTGGCCCAGGCCCTCACAGAAGGCTCTGTGAGCCATAAAAACGTTCTTTGTAAAATGACTTCCTCCTTCACCTGAGGGATGGGGCCAGGGTCAAGACCTGCTCTCCACAGATGGAAGTCCTGTTGGAGAATTCCCGTTCGCTTTTCCTATCACCCGAAAGAGTGGACTAGGGCAGAGAAGCAGATTGTGCTTAAAGAAACAAATGGAGTTCGTAGCAATCACCACACGTTAAGACACAGAGGGATCTAGAAACGCCCATGGATTACACAGCGCAGGGTAGACCTACGCATCCCTTAACTATGGGCCACTCTGCGTCTTTTGGCTCACACTGACTTCCACTTGTTAGAGTTAGGACACACGTGTGTGGTTCAAGCACAGACCTTAACAGCTCCACTCACGGCCTTCTAGCCTGCATTAGTCTCAAGTTAGCTCCACATTCTGATTCACAGCTGGGCCTGTTCTCTGGATTTCCCCTCGGAGGGCTAAGAACACCTTCCTGACTGGTTCATTAATAACTTGAATATTATTTTACATCTGTATGACTGCCATCATCTTATCAATGTTCAAAAAACTTTCCTTTAACAAAGGCTAGTCACACCCATACATGAGTTGGTCCCTTGTTTCTCCAGGAGGCCTGTGGAGCAGCAGCCTGGCCAGCCCTGGGATGCTCTTCAGAAAACAGGACTGCTAGCCAGACACTGGAGTTAAATAAGGCCGGTTAGTACAGGGTAGTGCAGGTTAGTACTCATCCTGCTGACCTCCAGTGTGGGGAAACCAGATCTACCCGTCTACCCAGCCTTTCCTGGCCTTCACTAACTGTTGTCTCCTCCATGACTAACCACGCAGCTCACTGCCAGCAGCCCCATCTCTGGAAGCCAGCCCTGAACTCACAGACCTCACTTTGGGGAGGAAAAGGACACTCTCCTCTAGCCCACCACTTCTCCCCTGGGGCCACAGCAGGGAGAATAGCTGCTCCCAAGGCTAGGAAGGGCAAAGAGAAAGACAGAAACGGCATCCTTAGCAGTTCTTCAAAGCTCAGGTGAAAACATCTTCCTCACATTTAATTTCTCTTATTAGGATAAACCTGTATATCAGTATATCAACTATTTGAGAATCACCCGTTTGGGGGCTGGGGCTTAGCTCGGTGGTACAGCCCCTTGCCTGGCATGAATCAGGACCTGAGAAAAGAGCAAGAAAAGCAGGGAGCAAAGCAAAGGTCAGTCTTGCCTTCAGCGCCATGTGGTGCTCTCTATCCAGTTTTCTGTCCTGCCTCCCGTCACCTAAATCAACTGTGGCTCACCTGCCTGTGAGCATAGGAGCAAACCTGGCTCTTGCCCAGCGGTGCTTACAATCCAGTGGGGGTCAGGCACTGAGCTGACAACCCAAGATAACAGAAACCAAAAGGAACAAAAGAGAAGCAGAAAAGGACACTGATAGGGAACTTTGGCGAATGAAGGAAAAAGTAACACAAATCTATAAGGTCACCGTGGCTGCTCAGAATGACAATGGAAACCACGCCCTCCACACGGTGGGCAGGGAAGGGGTACATCCGTGCTCTACAGTGTCATGGGTATTAGGGAGTGAAAAGCAACAGTTCTAAGGCTACAGTCAGTGATATAGTGATGCCTACGGTAGCTACCACCCTGTGAAAGGGGACAACTCACTGCCCCATGCCCCCCGCATGTACCTGCGCTGTCAGGATAGCTGCTGTCCTGTGAGACAGGACAGGTGCCCCACACATCACACACACCACCTGTGCGGTCATGATGGCCACCACGCCGTGAAAGACGGCAGGTCTGTCTCATACACCCCCCACACACTCGTGCTGTCCGGCTTCCTGGCATTCAGCTGACTGGCTCAGATCTGCATCCTCTTTGTTCCCTTCTGGATCCTGCTTCTACTAAGTGTTTTGCTGAAGCATTAAGAGACATCATAGGCCAGGCCCAATGGCAGGCACCATTCACACAGCTCAGATCACCACGGGGATGCCACAGTGTAGGTCTCTCATAAGCCACCAATTTGAGCGAAGCAGGAACTGACAGGCAGGAAGCCAAGCTTCCCAATTTCTGTGCCCCTCCGTGACTTATCAACTGTGCTGTTGGCATCATTGCGATGCAATGGCGAATCTGTTTTTATCTAAAATTCACTCAGAGTAACCAGATGCCGGCTGAAGGTAGCAGGGGCAGAGTGTCATCAGCAGAGACCCATTTACAGAAAAGAGCTGGGCAAGCCAGCCTGACTCACGCTGACACTGTCCAGGATCAAATGGCCATCTGACGGGCACCAAGCCTTTGGACATGCCCAGATCTTGGCAGACCACTAGAGGAGTTTAGTTGTCAGACAGAATGAGCAACCTTTAAAACAGAAGTTCGTAATCAAGAAGAAGTAACAAGTCATTGACACAGCTCTAGAATCATGTCAGTCATGGGCCTGCATGTGGGTCCTCTTCCCTTTCCAAGAATCAAACTGTAACTGGGCTTGTTGTCAAGGGATCACTGTCTTCTATTCCTAAAACACACACTTCATTACATTTTGTCCTTTCTGGACCTTTGGCGGTTTGAGGGTTCAGAGTTGAAGGTGGGTAGCTGACCTCCCAAGGTCTGTAACTACAGACAAGCGCCATTTCATTAAAGCTCTTAGAAGCTGAGGGTGTGGTAGTTTGAATGTAATTGGCCCCCATAACCTCGTAGGGAGTGGCACTGTTAGGAGGCTTTGTTGGAGTGGGTTTGGCCTTGTTAGAGGAAGTGTATCACTCTGGGGGCGGGCTTTGAGGTTCCCTATGCTCGAGAAACTGCCCAGTGTCTCAGCTGAGCTCCTGTTTTCCTGCTAGATAATACTCTAGCACCACGTCTGTCTGCACACCACCATGCTCCCCACTATGATGATAGTGGGCTGAACCCCTGAAACTATAAGTGAGCCACCCCAATTAAATGTTTTCTTTATTAGAGTTGCAATAATAATGGTGTCTCTTCACAGCAATAAAAAAGCCTTAACACAGCGGGGTCCAAATAGCTGGCTACTACTGGTCCACACTGAAGTCAGCAGCTGTTAAACAGATGAAACACATCAACCAAGAGCACCAGGAGTATGGAGAGAGAAGGTTAATACAGAAACAAAATAGACAAATGAATAAGCAGTACCAGTTGCGGTGGCACAGGCCTTTAATCTCAACACCAACATAGTGAGACCATCTTTAAAAATAACAAAAAAGATTATGTTAGCGAGTTGGTCCCCGACTAAAGCAAGGAGGTGGCAGTCTGGATTCATTGCTCCTTTTTCACTGGAAGCAGGTGTTAGTTCTTTAAAATGACAGAGCAAACACGTGTTTTCCTAGTGTGCAAATAATTTTCACTGATGGCATCCAAAAGCCTAAGTTCCACTGACCTCCATGAGAAAAATTTCTGATACCCAAGGTTAGGGAGAGTGGGTTCTGGAGTGGAGGGGGGTGGGGTGAAGGTAGAGCAGGATGCTGTGTGATTGTTGATTCTAAGTCAGCCCCCACCATGACCAGGACACTGACAGCAGCCATGTCTTCTGTTTCTGACTGATGTGGCAATTGGGTCCCAAACAAAGGAAACATTTTCATAAACGGAACTTGATAGAGAGTGTTTGATATCTTGTCCACTAGCATAGATGTCCTTGGGGACAGTGTCTCCTCCTCTCAACACAGAGGTCCTGCAGTGAGGCGTGGGAGGGGAACAAAGACAAACGCTCTGGACAAAGGCGGAAACAAGGACCCACTCCTAACTTGGAAAGGAAGTCCAAACAAGTTACAGATGAGAAAGTTAATAATTTTTTCTCTGTCAAAAATCCAAAGAACCCACTGTGTTCGACTGGCTGTGGGGAAAGGAGGGCTCACACTGGTCACTGCTGAGGATGACAGCATTTGTAACCCCTGTGAGCCTTTGCAAGAGTTTGGATGCCCATGTTCTCCGAAGGCCTGGGTGTTCCCCAGCAAGGGAACACAGTTTAGAAGGTGGGGCCTGTGAAGAAATTGTGGGAGCCCAGACCCTCCCTCTTCCTCTGAAAAAAGTTAGCTCCACCCAGAACTCCCTGCTGTTGCCATCTGGGGCCCCATAAGGACCCAAAGCAATGGCTCTACTCCATCCCAAATGGAGTTTCCAGAAGAGAAACAGGTAACCCTCTTCTCCCGAGTTAATCCAGGGTGGCTTACAGGACGGAATGCTGATTTAAGAAGAGGGATTTGGGGACTGGAGAGATGGCTCGGTGCTTTAGAGAACCTGCTGAGGACCCAGGTTCAACTCGCAGCACGCACACAGTGATTCACAACTATCACTAACTCCAGTTCCAGGGATCCGATGCCCTCTTCTGACCTCTGTGGGCACCACCCACACATGTGGTGCACAGAAAGATAAATGCAGGCAAAATTTTCATGCATAGACCTAAAAACAAGTTTTTACAAAAGAACAATTTATCAAATACAAAACTAGCTTTAACTGCTTCATGCTTAGACTCTTGCCCCTTAGACACAGCTGCTGCCCAAACACAAACGTCAGACTCTAAAGGCTTGCCACTATCAGTTTTGAAGTAAAATGGCCACGCTGGTCTCCCACCACCACTGTAACCACAAACAACAACAGAGACACTTCGTCTTACAGTTCTGAGGTCACAAATCCAAAACACATCGCAGAGGTTCACGTCGAAGGTTGGCTCCTCCCGCAGGCCCTCTTCTGTATCTCTTTGGGGTGCCCCAGACTCCCTGACTCAGATTCCTACATCACGCCAAGCTCTGCCCGCATTCTTGATGAGTGCTCTGGCTAGGCCTGGCCTTCTTTTCCCCGCTAATAAGGACACGTGATTGATTCCACGAGGCCTACCTGGACAGCAGAGCGCAAACGTTCCACGTGCCCATCCTTAGCCACGAAACCTCCTTCAGCTGCAGGCTGACACACATCGAGATTTCAGGGCCTTAGGCTGGGGATGTCTTTTTCTCGGTAGTAAATCACTAGAAGTGGGTCCCCGTCAGTAATGGACTGGTTAAATAAATTAAGATAAACAGAATACCATCATTCTTCCAACCATGAGAAAACTCAAAGCACTCCAAAATGCAGTAGTCACTGGGAAGAGCCAGGCGAAGGCCAGAGAAAGAGATGCGGCACGATCTGCTTCTACTTCTGATAGTATTAGAGTGTATCCAGCTAGAAAGGAATGGGTGGGAAGGAAGTGGGGACATTGCCAAATGACTTTTCATTAAATGCTCCATAACTCTTTTGTTTCTGTAAAAACATAACTCTTTTGTTTCTCTTTTGTAACTGTAGCACTTATTCAAAAAGTGAGACAAGATCTAAAAGGGGGGGGGGAGGTTTGACGAGGAAAAACCAGGACAGATGGAGATTCGAAGGCAGGTGGAACCAAGCTAGCCGGTGGGGGCTCTCAAGGCAAAAGACACAGAAAGCAGCTAGGGCTACAGCATAATGCTGGACACTCACCAACATGTCAGAGGCTGTGTCCCAAACCAAAAAGAACATACTAGATCATATGGGATTCCAGTGCTACGTAACGAATTACCATAAAACAGCAGTTCACCCCCAAACAGTCACCATCAAATGAGCTCTGGGAGACAGATACCCAAAAGGAAATATGGTGAAAGACTTGAGTGGGCACTTTTTGTAGATACATTTAAGTAGTCTATAAAAATACATTTAAAAACTTAATAGCATTAGTTAATGTGGAAAGTATAATGAGACACATCTGCTTTGAGAAGGAGACGAGGCAGAGCAGACATCAGCAAGCATGGAGAACAGCTGGGCTCCGAGGCCCTGCTGGTACAGTGCTCAGCTGCACACGTAGTAACTATCAGATGGGTGTGAGGGGTGTGCACCTGGACGAACTCTGCCACTTGGCCGGGCATTCTGCTCCTGGGCATGCGCCAACAGAAATGCATTGGATGTGTAGGGAAAGGAACCTTCATTCAAGGTTGGTGGGATTGCAAACTGGTCCAGGCACTCCAGAAATCAGCGTGGAGATTCTCAAAGAGCTCAAAATAATCTACCAAATGACCAAGCTATACCCGTCCTTGGCATCCTCCCAGAGAACTCAACATCCTACTCCACAGATACTTGCTCAGTCACGTTCACTGCTGCTCTGTTCACAATAATTAGGAAATGGAAACAAACAAACAAAAAATGTCCTTCAACCAATGAATGGGTGATGAAAATATGGCGCATATACGCTATAAAATATTATTCAGCTGTAGAGAAAAATGGAATCATGAAATTTGCAAATATATGGATGGAACTAGAAAAGATCATACCGAGTGAGGTATCCCAAACCTAGAAAGGCAAAGATGACATGTCCTCTCTCACTGTTGGCTCCTAGCTCCAAGTCATCATGTATGAGTACATAGTTTGTAATAACTACAGAAATCAGGAAAATAAAGAGGACCATTTCTGAGGTGGGGGAGCAATAGACAGGGAAATAACAGGGTACAAATGGTCTGATTAGGGAATGGGAAAAGGGATGGAGGAGGGAGGTGAATATGGAATAAGGACAAGGATGGAGGGTAAAATAAGAGTAAGGATGCCTGAAAACATCATAAGAAACCATACTATTAACTGTCTACCTAAAATACCTACAATATACATAAGTCTATATATACATACATAGTTGAAATGTAATTTCCCCAGCTGGGCCAACCATGCTCCCTTCAAGAGCCAAAGATCACCTAACAAAAATCCCAGTACCAGACATGAGAAGCCCTCTTTTGAGTTGGTCTCGTTTGTTCAAGAGACTCCCAGAGCAGCACAGGCTACTGCTAATGTTCTTGGTTGATGATCCCCACTGTACCCCCAGCCCCGAGGTGGAAACGAAGTCCCTAATGCTGAAGATACCATGCACTTTAGACACTGGGCCCAGGGGCTCCTGAGCTGGAGCTGATATGAAAGCTTCCTTCCTGAGGACTAGCTCTTGAGGTACCAGAAGGCACCATGCAAGCCTCCAAAAGAGGGAGGTAGCCAACTGTCCTGCCCAGCTATGGCACCTGTGAACCACCATGACAAGCAGGGGTCCATAACCCTAAAAGTGCAGTTGAGCTAACCTTTGTAAGCTTAGAGATCACAGGGCGTATTAGCTTTCTGTTGCTGTGATAAACAGTACAACCAAAGCAGCTTGGGGGAGAAAGAATTTATTATTCAAATCACTTCCACAGCACAGTCCATCACACTGAAGGAAGTCGGGGCAGGACCCTGGAGGCAGGAACTGAAGCAGAGGCCTTGGAGGAGCCTGCTTTCTTTCTTTCTTTTTTTTTGGTTTTTCAAGACTGAGTTTCTCTGTGGCTTTGGAGCCTGTCCTGGAACTAGCTCTGTAGACCAGGCTGGTCTCGAACTCACAGAGATCC
>NC_022015.1:26598190-26600316 GCF_000317375.1 Microtus ochrogaster | reverse complement strand
GCCACCATCGCCCGGCTCAGTTCTGGTTTCTTATACCATCCAGGGCCACCTGCACCAGGTGACACTACTCACAATGGGTTGGGTCATTAACCAAAAACATGCCCTGCAGACTTCCCACAGGCCAATCTGATAGAGGAAATTCTTCAAGCAGTGGTCCCTCTTCCCACACTGCTCTAACTTGGGTTAGGCTGACAAAAAACTAGCCAGTGTATGGATGTGATCAGTTTTCAGTTTTTCACCAAACAGGGTTTGTAGGATTTTGTATTGTATTGTATACACATACTTCAATTAGAAAGCAACATTTAGCAGGGCAGTGGTGGCACACCCCTTTAATCCCAGCACTTGGAAGGCAGAGACTCAGAGAAGGCAGATCACTGAGTTTGAGGCCAGGTTGGTCTACAGAGCAAGTCTAGGACAGCCAGAGCTATGAAGAGAAACCCTGCCTCAAAAAACAAACCAGTAGATGATAGATAGATAGATAGATAGATAGATAGATAGATAGATAGATAGATAGATAGATAGAAAATAAACAGACTCCTAGGGAGGAAAAATACACTAGGAGAGCAACACTCTTTTCTGTAATATTAAGTTGAGGGCCTCATCCCAGCGCCCCCCAATCCCCCTCCCCCCCATCCATCTTTGGAAGTCCCCTCCCCTGAGAGTTGCCTTGGTCTGGACTCCACCTCTGGGAAAGCCCACCAAGCACTGACCCCTCCCCAGGGAGGGTCAGGAGCAGTCCCACAAGCCACTTAGGCTGCTGCCCAGAAAAGGGTTTCCCCATGGCCTTCCCTGCTCTCTCTTTGTCACCATGCTTTCCTGGCCACCCAGGACCGCTGCAGTAAACGTGGGCATCTTTTATTCGGTGAAATTTGGTCTGATTGGAATTACTTGTGTTGGCAGAGAGGCTCATTTTAAGATTATTTCTAACATTTCCAATGAGGGCTGATTCTGTTCACCAGAGAACGTGTGTAATCCCAAATAAACGAATCAACCAGGTCATCTCTCTCACTGACCGCGTCTGTGAAGTCACCTCATTGTTTTGTCTGCCTCTCAAAGTTCTGGGCATGGAATCAAAAGTGTTCTACCCTTGAGCTTCATCACCAGTCTGTAAGGGCATTTTAAAAAGTTTTTTTACAGCCTGGCAGTGGTAGTATACGTCTTTAATCCCAGCACTCAGGAGGCAGAGAAAAGCAGATCTCTGTGAGTTCGAGGCTGACCTAGTCTACAAGAGCTAGTTCCAGGGCAGGCTCCAAAGCTACAGAGAAACCCTGTCTCAAAAAAAAAAAAAAAAAAAAGCTTTTACATTTATATTATCTGTGGGGGAGGAGTGTTGCACACATACACACAGAGGCAAGAGAACAACTTTGGAGAGCAGGCTCTCTCCTGCTACACATGGGTTCCAGAAATTGAACTCAGGTTGTCAGGCTTGGTGATAAGCACCTTTACCTGCTAAGCCATCTTGCCAGCCCCTATAAGCTCACCTCATCTTTTTTTTTTTTTTTTGGTTTTTCGAGACAGGTTTTTTGGAGCCTGTCCTGGAACTAGCGACCAGGCTGGTCTCGAACTCACAGAGATCCGCCTGCCTCTGCCTCCCGAGTGCTGGGATTAAAGGCGTGCGCCACCACCACCCGGCAGCTCACCTCATCTTATTGTCAGTTGTTTTTAGTTCAAGGGATGGAATCTGAGGTGTTCTTCATGCAAAGCAAGTCCTCTACCTCTGGGCAACATTGGCCAGTCTATGAAGTCATTTCTGAGACTATGGTTCTGAGGCTGATTTTTCCCTATACTTTCATTTACCAACACTAACGTGACTAGAAAAATTCAAGAGTCAGGTAAGTGAAGGTGTTGAGCTGGGGATGTGGTTCAGCGAACAGTGTGCTTGCACAAACCCATAAACTGGTCCGTGAGGCCTTGCCGCAAAGAAGAAAGTGTCCCTGTCTCAAGGAGGTTTTTGAAACAGACTGGTCACAGCCTGGTAGAGAAAACAAAGTCTGCAGACTCAGTACCAAGGAGACAGATCAAGGTCAGAGGTTAAGGGAGGATAAGCTGCTGTACAACGTTTCTAAGAAATGTTGGCGGGCAGGAGGCGGTTTGTTTTTTTTTTTTTTTTTTTTTTTTTGGTTTTT
>NC_022015.1:26592875-26598090 GCF_000317375.1 Microtus ochrogaster | reverse complement strand
ATCCGCCTGCCTCTGCCTCCCGAGTGCTGGGATTAAAGGCGTGCGCCACCATCGCCCGGCTGGTTTTTTTTTTTAACATTTATTTCTTTTTATTTTTTATGTTTTGCATGCACTATGTGTGTGCAGGAACCAGTAGAGGCCAGAAGAGGGCGCTGTCGGATCCCCTGGAATTAGACTTGATTAGGCAGTTGTGAGCCACTGTGTGCTTGGTATTGAACTAGGTCCTCTGCAAGAGCCATCTCTGCAGCCCAAGGAGAGTTTGTAAAGGACCAACAGGTATGTGTATGGATGGGGAGAAGCCAGGAAGATGGGAAGAGTGAGGAGGATTTCTGGATGACCTATAAGGGGTCAGGAACACAGATGAAAGAATGGGCGCCTAAATCTTGATAATGGCTTGCCTCTTGGCTTCCAAGAAAAGTCCCCAAGATGGCCCGCAATGTCCCAGAGATTCTGACTTCTCTACCATACATCCACCCGACCTCTGCTGGGCCTTGTTTACTGAGTGAGTTCTTGCACCTGAATTCACTGAGTCATACAGGGCTTCCTTGGACGCCTCTGGAAAGCACGGGCCCCTCCTTGAATCTGGTTGGCTGTTTAGAGGGAGACAAGCTGTAACAGAGTTTCCCTGGCCTAGCAGGGCCAAGGACAAGCAGATTAGCAGGAAGCAGAAGCTGTCTGTGTCCCAAGTTCCTGGGGACACAGCTTCAATCACGGAGCCTTTCTGTGGCTGACCGGGCATCATCACAGGTCAGGACTGCCTTGATTTTCTGTATTCTGCTGGGGATTTTAAAAGAGAACTGTTTACACGTGTTTCTTTAAAACTGCTTTTTAAAAAGTTCTTAATTTGATTAATATAAGCATTTACTTCCTAATAAGGTTTGAACTGTAACCTAATTGAAATAATTGATATTCTTTAGGGACTAAGATTACTTAAGAAAAAAGTCACCACACAGTTTTGTGAAACAGTTCCTGTAGTCAAGTAAAAAATGCCTTTAATCTCCATCAGCTGACCTCCCACGATGATGGCAAGCAGTCCACGAATTACCTAGGGTTTTGTTAGGGTCTTCTGACCTAGAGGTCCTTGATCCGGCCAAGATGACTTATTTCCTTGATCATACCAGATAAAACGAGACTCTCAAAACAGCCATTCAGGTTAGGAAGGGAAGTGGAATTCGCCAAGTATTTATTTGTAACCAACCTGCTATTTAAAAGCACCTGACTTAAATGACCTTTGCCGGTGAGGGAGTTGAAGTTTACAGGAGCACAGCCCCTCCTGCTGGAGATAAAACAGCTCTCCTGTAAACGCAGCGCCCTGGGGGGGGGGGGCAAGGCACCGTCGTACATTCCAGGAATGTTTGCTTAAGGACCCTGGGACGGGACAGAGCGAGAAAGAACACAGACTGGACCCTGCCCTCTTTAGCCTATTCAATGTGCTAGGAGAAGATGTTCTAATTAACAGAACAATTAAATTGTGATTATTGTTACGAAAAGTTCAGAGACAGGAATAGCATTGGGGAGGTGGCACTTCTACAGCAGGCAGTCGGAGAAGGAGTGGATTGGTGGGGTACAGAAGCAAAGACTGGAAGGATATGAGGGCTCCTCCCTGCTGGAGCAGGAGTAGGAGGGAGCAGTGCTCTTGGTGGCTCAAAGGGCATCTAGTGTGTTGGGAAGAACCGAACAGACAAAATATGATGTGTGGGGGACACCTAGTCCAGAGTAAGAACTTTAGGAGGCTTTGTGGGGGAAGAGAGGCACTGCAGAAATCAGTAGACCGTACAATCACGGTTATTCGAGGTACTGATGGCAGCAGGAGGGGAAGGGAGGGGGCACATCCTGGATATACTTGGAGGAGGATTACACTTACATGCTGGTGACAAGGGCATGTATGAGGGTTGTTGGTGTGGGACCAAGACTCTAAGATGACTCCAACTTCAGGCTGGAGTGAGTAGGAGTTGGTAGAGACAGTGGACAAACAGGTTTGGAGAGAGGAGTCACTCCCCTAGTGGAAGATGCCCTTTATATCTCTGTCTGGAGCTGGTTCTTTGTGGCTTTGAGACAGGGTCTCCTCTATCCTTGGTGGGCCTTGAACTCACCACCTCAGCCAGATGACCCTGAGCTTCTGATCCTCCTGCCTCTACCACCTGAGTGTTGGGATTACAGGCCTATATTACTCTCCTAGCTTTTGTAGCCTGGCCTGCTTCAGGATGCATTATATATGTTTATGTCTATGTATAGGAAAAGAAACTAATATATGTAGATATAATTATGTAAATTTTCTTCTCCTGTAAAATATATGTATATACTTTACAGGAAAAGAAAAACATATACATGAAAAGGAAAACAACCGGCCTTTGTGTGGCCTGCCCATCAGAAGTATTTGTGATTGGCCCAGGGTACGTAGGGAGTGAAGGCAGGAGGGAGGGGCTTATCTTCATTTGATAAACATATTCAGTTTTTGCATCTGATAATTATGCACAGATTATATTTAGAATGTGGGTTTCTTCAGGCTTGTCTGCTTATTCTTATGCCAAAGACACCCAAATCCATCCTGGTGTTAGATATTAGGGACGGGATGGTACCGCTGGAATTAATAGGTTTTTTGTTTATTTATTTTTGGTTTTATTTATTTATTTATTGTCCTTTGTTTAGGGACAAGCTCTCACTGTCTAGCCTTGCCTCACCTGGAATTCACAGACATTCCTCAGTACCACCCCACCCCCCACCCAATGTACGTACCACAATGCTCAGTTAAATGATTTTTTTTTTTAAGGAAAAAAAAAAAGATGTACGTTCCCTGTGTGATTTTCACTGCAGGTTATCTGCCTAATAGTGAAGTTAGTTTACAAATAAAATAATTAGAGGTAAATATGCAAGCCAAGCCTCTAAACCACCCTGAGCAGTCCAAGGTCATGAGCTGATTTTGTTCGTCCTTTCCCTGGGGAATCATTTCTTGGCTCATTGCCTTGCTGTTGTTCTGTGGCACAGCAGAAGGCCCCTCCATCCCTTGCTTAGCGCCTGAGTTTAAGCCAGTTGGGGGTCTGAGAGGTTTGTGCTTATTGGATTTTAATGACGCGGCTAACAGGGATCATTACTAAAAGTAATAGGAAGCTAAGACTGTGGAAAAGGAATGATTGGACTGACAGGTTATTTCTAGCAGTTCCTTAGCGCTGCCCTTAGATATCCAACTAATTCTTTGAAGTAATTAAGAAGGATCCTCCCTCGTAATCAGTTTACTACTCCAGTGCTATTGCAGCCCCTCAGTAGTGGAAGGAATAGCGTATACCCCGGGCTTCAAACGTGCTCCCTAATCCCGGCCTAACAACTCGATGTTGCTCTAACTCCATTAATGGTATGATTGAAATTATTTATAGTTAGTACTGGTTAGTATCATATCTGTCAGGTTTCTGTTACCTCTGAAAGATCTGAAAGAATCAGCTATTTCCTGTCTTGGATGAGATCTGGTTGGATACACATATTGACAGTAAAAGAGACCATAGAGATTAGACCAGTCCTTTTAAATATAAACTGACCATGGTTCACACTTATCCAAAATGGTGTTTATTAGATTGTGAAAGATTTCCTAAGGTGGTGATTTCTGAATTATTTAAAATTAATACAAATTCATTTTAGAATGTGTGAAAAGAGATAAATCTTATATGTATATAAGTGACTTGGTATATAGTTCCTACTTTAAATCCAATCGGAAGTATACATTAAGTCATGGACGTATTAACTGTATTAGCCAGTGTAGTGGCACGTCTTTGGTCCCAGCACTTGGGAGGCGGAAGCAGGTAGATCTTGGTGAGCTCAAGGCCTACATATTGACTTCCAGGCCAGCCAGGACTACATAGTGAGACCCTGTCTCATATCTGAAAAGTACTCTTTGGTGTGTCTATGTGTATGGTGCATATGTGAGTGTGCATATTTGTATGTGTGGATGCATACATGTGCCCATGGATGCCCAGGGTTGATGTTGGAAATCTTCAATTATTTTTCATCCTTATTCATTGAGGCAGGGGTTCTCAGTCAAACCCAGAGCTCGCCCAAACAGCTGGTCACCTTGCTGTGACTGCCCTCTCAGGCTGGGATTACAGGTCAGCTGCCACGGCCACCCAGCATTTATGTGGGTTCTGAGGATTGGAACTCAGATACTCAGACTTGCAAGGCAAGCATTTTAACTGCCAAGATACCACCCCAACTCCAGATGTAATAAAATGTCTTATTCAGCTTTCAAAGCCTCCCTGAGCTTGTTCCTGTTGTGTGTTTTAGGTTCTGTTTTCTCACTGCCCAGATAACTTTGTCTCTTCTTGTTGACTATATTTTAATTAATCTTTTGCTCTGCCCCTAGACCTTTATTCCACAAGTTTAGGGCCTATGTACTAGGGAAATCTCTATGGAAATCACCTCTCCTTTTTTTTTTTCTTTTCTTTTTTCTTTTTCTTTTTTTGAGACAGGGTCTCTCTGCATAACAATTTTAGCTGTCCTGGAACTCGCCACCTCTCCTTATTAATCAGATTATTGTGCAAGCCAACTACTTCATACTTTCTCCCAGAAGCCTCTGTCTGTCTTTCCTTCCCCAGGTTCAGACTCTGGGAGGTTTCAGTACCTCCTGAGGGGGTCTCTGGGTGCCCCAATCAGACCCTGTGCTGTGTGTTTAATCCCCGCTCCCACACAGAGCTGTGCCACAGGAAGAACCAGGAAAGAGAACAGCAGAGAGTGTAGGAGCACTGGAGATTCTGAAGCCTGCAGCGGGCACCTCTAAACAGTAATGCAAGCTTACAGAAATAGAGCTGCTGTCTCTAGGAGATACTTCACTGCTAAGGGCGTAGCTAAGTTGGTAGAGGGCATGATATGAACACCAAATCAATATTCCATCAGAGCACCACATGGGGTGGCCAAGGCCTAGAACCTCAGCATTCTGAAGGACCAGAAATTCAAGGTTGTCTTTGGTTACGTAGTGAATACGAGGCCAGCCTGGTGTACATGAGACTGCCAAACACAGACACACAGACAGACAGACAGACACACACATCACTTAGATCATTTCTCTCTGAAAAGATCACACAGCTTGATCGATATCAGAGACCCTGGTTCAATTTGATATGAGACTAAAACTCATTATTGCTGTATGCTCATAATTTTTTCCAGCAGGTTTCATAGAATTCACATTCCAGTGAGGTGTTTTTTTTTTTTTTTTTTTTTTTTTTTTTTTTTT
>NC_022015.1:26508164-26592775 GCF_000317375.1 Microtus ochrogaster | reverse complement strand
AACTCTTGTAGACCAGGCTGGTCTCGAACTCACAGAGATCCGCCTGCCTCTGCCTCCCGAGTGCTGGGATTAAAGGCGTGCGTCACCACCGCCCAGCTTCCAGTGAGTTTTAAACACAAATGATACTGTATAAAAAAAAATCCTATCAAGCCAAGCAATGATAACTCCTAACTTGGAGACTCTGTTTGGCAAGTAAAAGAAAAGGGAGAAAGTCTTTAAATTTCTCTTGTTATTAAGAAGTGATTTTTTTTTTTAGCCGGATGCTGGTGGCACGTGCCTTTAATCCCAGCACTCAAGAAGCAGAGGCAGGCAGATCTCTGTGAGGTCAAGACCAGCCTGGTCTACAGGGTGAGTTCCAGCACAGGCTCCAAAGCTACACAGAGAAACTCTGTCTTAAAAAAATAAAAAAAAAGAAATGATCTTTTTTAAATGCCAGAATTTCCCCCTAGGAACATGGATTTGGTCCAAGTTTTTTATTTTATTTTGAAATTATGCAAAAAAGACAACTTGATATATTTTTGGTATCGAACAAAATCCTATAAAAGTTTAAGTTCTTTCAAGTCTCCTGTCAAATAGTGTGCTTGTTTAAGGAACAAAGGAGGCAATAAAATAGTTTGGGTGGGGAGGTGGAAAGGAGCACCTAGGACAAAGTCCCTGGAAAGGTTGGGGAAAAAAAAAAAACAAGCAAAGACAGGTGAGTTCCAGCACCTCTCAGTTCTAGCAACCATACACTACACAGCCTTGGCCATCTATCAAACACACACAACATTGTAGTCCATTATGGCAGCTCATGCCTTCGATCCCAGCACCCCATAAATAGAGGCAGGTGGCCCTGTGAATCTGAGGCTAGACTGGTGTATACAGTGGGTTCCAAGCTAGCTAGAGAGATACGGCGAGACCCTGTTTCAAACAAAACAAAACGGAAAAATAAAGTCGTAACCCCAGCAATTTCAGAACATCACCAGTTCAGTAGTAGGCTGGGTGGGTCAAGAAGCCTGCCACGATTACAAGGTCAGCCTGTGCGAGACAAGCAAGACACATAATATAAAAAGGGGGGAGGGGAGCTGGGGAGATGACTCCATGTATACAATGCTTGCAGGCAGAAAGTATGAGAGCCGAGTTTGGTGCCTAGAACCTATATAAAAAGTCAACTGTGGTGATGTGATTTGTAATTCCAGCCATAGGGGAGCTGGAGACAGAAGCACCTCTGGGGTTCTAGCGAGCCAGTTTGATTAGAGCTCTAGACCAGTGAGACACCCTGCCGCATAAGCTAAGGTGGGAGCCTAAAGAGATAGTTCAGTTGTCACAAATACTGACTGCTCTTCCAGGGGACCCACATTCAATTCCCAGCACCCACATGGATGCTCAGAATGGGCTGTAACTCCAGTTCAAGGAGATCTGGTTCTTCTGTCGGCAAAAGGCTCGCAAGCGGTGCACTGACTTCCATGTAGGTGTAACACCTGAACACACTAGAATAAAATTTAAAAACCAAGGTGGATGGCATTTAAGAAATGACACCTGAGCTTGGCCTCCACGCAAACGCACACTTACTTGTGCGTGCACCTGTATGGCACCTGCGCACATCCCGTGCACAAACACACAGATAAACAATCAAGAACAGGGAGATTTAGAAAAAAAAAAAAAACCACAAATGATGAACGTTTGTTATGTATCTTACACTGGGAGGACGCACATGATTTATATATACCCCAGACTTTGGAGGTAAGGTCGAGGGGAGGCAAGATCTCATAAATCCAAGGCCCAGCCTCCTTGCAGGTTTATTAAGACTCAGAAAGCACTAGTCACCATTAGTGAGCCCTCTACTTGTGAGGACATCAGCAGTGCGCTGTGGAATCTGCGGATCGTCTGGCTCCAGGTTCGAGACCTGGCCCGGCGGGCTCAGCCTCTGCCCTCACCCCCAGACCCCAGCCCGCCGCTTACTGTGGGGCTCCATGGTCAGCTGCTCCCGGGGCCCCTCGGGCCGAGCCCTGGCGGCGCCACCCTCCTAACGCCTGTCCTCCGTGGCAGGCGTCGCTCGGGTTGCCCTGACAACCGCGGACGGGGCCGGGCGGGGCCCGGCGGACGGCGAGAGGGAGGGACCAAAAAGTGACGTGGAAACGCGGAGCCGCGCTCGGGCGGGAGCGGCGTAGGGGGTCGGGGCTGGGGACTTCGGCTGCTCCCAAGGAGCCGTGTGCCGAGCTCGGGAAGCCACCGCCAGCTTCTGTCGGGACCACGCGAACATCGGCCGAGCTTGGGAAGCTCTTGCCCTGTCTCCGTTCGGCCTCGGTGGCCGCCGCTGCAGGTAACGGCAGGGCAGGCGGCGGGGGAGCTGGGAGGCCGCGCACCTGTTGCAGCCCCGCCCGACCCCGCACAGCTGAGGGTGAGGGCGCCCCAGCTCGGGAGGGAGGACCGCAGCTCTAGGCTGTGCTCCTCTGGACCCGAGAGGGTCTGAGACCGGATGTTCCCGAGACTCCCGAATGGGAGTCAGAATAGATCCTGCTCCAGCTGGAGGACCCAGCCATTGCATCGCAGTAACCCCAACTAGAATCGGGGCTTCCCTGCACCTGGCGTCGGCCCAGATTAGGGTCTGGATGACCCCGGAACGCCCGGGTGAGAATCAGGATAGAACATGCTCCCGGCTGGAGGTCCCGGCCTTTGCAAGGCTGTACCCTCTCCCCAGGGTGAGGGTCCATTGCGCCAGGATGTTACCCAGGTCATGGCTCTGAGATACATCCAGTGAGGACATCCGCCTCCTTGGGGAGACAGAACCAGGCCTTTGCATGGCAACTCCCTTCCAGGATAGGTTCTCCAGCACCAGGATGTCGCCCCAGGTCAAGGCCAGGACGACCCTAAGACTCCTGGGTTTGGGTGCCCTCTACTCCGCCTGAAGGATTTGCCCTTTGCATTGCTTGTTCCAGAGTGGGGTGTCCGACCACGTTGACCTAGGTGAGGGTGGACTGTTGTGAGTGTGAAAGCAGCTCCTGCCACGGTAGTAGGCCAAGCCTGTCTCCTGAAACCTTGGGCTGTACCTCCCCCACTCCTGCTCCGTCATCCCTACTGTCACCTATCACGTTTCAGGCCGTGGGCCCCCGCGTGGGATTTTGCTGACTAGTTTAGGTGTAAGGGTGTGTATGTGTGTTACAATTCTCCCTTTTTTGGAGGGGGTGGGGAATCATCGAATCAGCCAAACTGTGTAAGACACTGGTTTCAAGACGCTGAACTAGGTTTTGCTTTAGGTGTGAAAATCATGAAGGAGTTTTATCCTGTATGCTGTAAAATTTTCAGACCACCCCAGAGAGTGTCATTGGTTAAGGAGGAGAAAAAAAAGCCGGAAGGAAGGAAGAAAAATGGAGAAGAGATAAGGAAGAGAATGAGAAAGTGCAGAGGGGCAGAGGGAAATTGTAGGATTGATTTAGCATTCAGGTCTGGAGATTAAAGCCCCTCCATCAGTTCCTACTGCTGCCATAGACAATACTAGAGGAAAATGGAAGGCCCAGCCACATTGGGGTCATATAAGTGATTACTCATCTTTGCCAAAGGAGACATTTCTACTCTGTGGGTATCAAGGACACAGGGGAGAATTACTTTCCCCTAAGGGAATCATTCAAAGCCTCATTGAACCTGCAAAGCATCTATTCTGTGATGGAAATGGACGTTTATTATAGTCTACCAGATTAGGCTCCCAGCTCTGGCTCTATGAGGGTGATTGTCAAAGCAAGGAGGCGTATGTGTGGGTGTTGACAAGCAGTGTGATGTAAGCAGAACTGCTACTACCTAAGCTAAAGTACCAAACTGAGACGTTTAGCTTGCAAGTAAATGTATCATGAGACATTTCCCATAATGTTCCTGCAACTTAGAGGGGGAGGAGCCAGAGTGTTGTAAGAGTTCTAGTTTTTCTTAATAATAAAACCCTGGAGCCAGATAGCAGGGTAAATGCTGAAAGATCAGAGAGACAAAGGAGCAAGGCACAGCCAACTCTTACCTAGCTAACTTGTCAGCCACAAAAGGGTTGAACTCCTGTCTCCTCCCACCTTATAGTCATCTCTCCACCCCGCCATATCACTACCTGCCTGTCTGTCCAGACCTCCAGACCTCTATGGTTAACCGGTGGCTAGCTATGCTCTCTGATCTTCACACAAGCTTTATTTGTTAGAGCACAAACAAATTATCACCACACCAGGGTAAGATTCTGGGTGCTTCTGTACACAGTGTTTCCCAAACTCTGGTTCTCCTACACAAAATCAGAACGAGGCTTTCTCATCCAAGACACGGTTATGCCTGTCAATAATGCAATAGCAAAGGTCACAAACAAACCTGGCGTTACTGACACACACAAGAGGTGTAAAGTTAAACCGTCCAAAACAGTAGGCTGGATATTAGGGAGGGAGCGCTTTCTTTTTCTTTTTTTTTTTTTAAAGAAGAGTGACAGATCTCCATGCTAAGGTGATGAATACTAAATGTAGTGACCGCACGTGGATTTTAAGAATGGAAAGGTGAAAATAGGAATTGATGGAATACCTTGTAATGGTTTAGAAGAGACGTAATCCTTGAAGTGGGCATTGAGGAAGTCTCACTCAATACATAAAGGCAGCTAACTGTGAAAGCAAGATTTTAGGGGATGTCATGCCTATGAAAGAAACAACTGGCCAGGGGGTAGGAGTGGGGAGGGACATATCCGTCACTCCCCTTGTTGCACCTAGCACAGTGCACTTGCCCAGTGGATGAGAAGAACTTCTGTGTAGGAATGTGTTTAGCCTCAGAGAAGATAGATACTCATGGTCAGAAACTGTTAATGGTTAGGGCTTGGAAATGAATGATGAAGTTTTTATTGTCACTTTGGTTTTTTCCTACTAATATGTCTATTTCCTTTGACTGCTGTGTTCAGTGTATTGTTGGTGGTCAAAGGAAAAACAAAAAGGCATGGTATGGGGAGTAAGTTTCCAAGTTTCTTTGCGCACAGAGCGGTGACATCAAAGTAGCAAAACAAAGCAGCCTTAGCCTGGGATAACAAGGTAGCCAGGAAGACATAAAAAGTGCAGCCGTACTTGGGAGGCAGAGGCAGGCAGATCTCTGTGAGTTCGAGACCAGCCTGGTCTACAGAGCTAGTTCCAGGACAGGCTCCAAAGCCATAGAGAAACCCTGTCTCAAAAAACCAAAAAAAAAAGTGCAGCCGTTTCTTTTTCTCCGACCTCTTGGCCACTTTCAGAATGAAAAGTAAAGACAACTCAGTCAGAGGTTAGCTTAATTTAGCAGAAATAGGGCAGCCAAAATCATATCACTTGAGCGTGTGGGTTCTGTCCTTTTCCCCCACCGTCATAACTGGGAGAAGGGTTTTACTTTTGTTTTGAAGAGTTTTTGTTTTTTATTTTTGTTACCATGGTTTGGGTCTTCTTCCCTCTCTGCCACTTTCTGAATTCATTCAGGAGCTCAGTCAAAGGTAGATTACAACCTGATTTCCATGTCTGGTTTGTGTTGTCCTCAAACCTGTTAGCAACTGCACTCCAGCTATCAGACTCCCCTGAACCCTGCCGCTCTGCTCTTTTCCTCCTCCGTGGTGTGGTTGCACTCCAGGGTCTGGCTGGTTCTTGCTTTCCAGCACTTCTTCCAGGAGGAGGTCCATGCCCACTAAATGAACTTCTCTCCCACTGGAGGAACTCGCCAATGGAGCTCTTGGCTCCAAAACTACGCTTTCTTCTAATAGTTATCTCTCTTTTGTTTTTTGGATCTTGACCCTCCAATTATGCTTTGTTTTCTTTTCTATAAACCCACAGCATGCTGCTTCCATAGTCCCTTTGGTACAGAGTGGACTTTGGTTGTGTCCTGAATGGGACAGCAACAAAGAGGACAGCGTCCCGTCTTTTTCCTGGTCTTTATTTCTAAGTCCACCTCTTCGGGAAAGCTGGGAGCTGCCGGTTGCTCATTATGATGGCAATTTGTCTAATAAGTTAGTAAGAATCAGAATAAATGATGTGTAATTGTAGGGACGGGGAATTTTAACGCTGTTGATAGGATACTTCATGTGAACTAAGCCTTGGGTTCAGTTCCCACCCAGTATAAACTAAATGTGGTGTTCTACAGCTGTCACCTCAGCACTGGTGAGGTAAAGGAAGAGGATCAGAAGTTCAAAGCTATGATGAGTTCAAGGCCAGCCTAGGCTACACGAGACCCTGTTTGAAATAATAATAGTGAAGTGTTAATAGATAATATTGATATCTTCCATATTGTAAAAGAATCCCCCCTCCTCAGACAGGGTTTCTCCATGTAACAGCCTTGGCTGTCCTGGAACTCATTTTGTAGACCAGGCTGGCCTCAAACTCCCAAGTGCTGGGATTAAAGGTGTGTGCCACCATGCCTGGTATAAAAGAAAAATTTAAATGTAGAAATTTTAAATGGAAAAGGCAATGTTGGGATAGGGCAAACATTTATTGAACAGCTATAGTGTGCCACCCTAACATAGTTTCCCATAAATGGAGACAAGGGAATGCCCAGGTGCGTGGGTGTGAGGGCAAGAGGGCTCCCCCAGCAGAGGGTAACTTGGTCGCAGACAAAAGGCAGCAGTAAGCAAGTGGGGCGGTAGTTGTTGCTGACTGAATATGTACAACTGCATACATAGAAGAGAGGGAAGTGAACCAGAGAGGTTCTGGGGGGAGGTTACAGAGAGCCCTTACTTCAGGACCGGATTTTTCTTTAAAGGTAATAAAAATTGTAGGTGAGTGACGTGGGCCATTTTGCATATGGAAAGGACCAAAGATTAGTGAGAGTCAAAATTTGAGACAGAAAAGCAATGGGAGGGCCATTTGTTTTTGTTTGAGGTGTGGAGAGGAGGTGACAAAGAGTGGGTGTTGGTTACTTGTTGTGCCAGTGTTGTGGGGAGGGGGCAGCCACTGGAAGGAGCAGACTTGGACGTCTTGGTAACACCCACAAGGCTACTTCCCATGTCTGCTGTCAGGAGTAAGGTGGGCTCTCCAGCTGTTGTTGAAATCTAGAGCACAAATGAAGGAAGCAAGCTTTGTAAAGAGTATGATGGGGCTGGAGAGGTGGCTCAGAGGTTAAGAGCACTGGTGGTTCAACCAGAGGACCTGAGTTCAATTCCCAGCAACTCACAACCATCTGTAATGAGATCTGGTGCCTTCTTTTGGCCTGAAGGCAAACATTCAGACTGAATGCTGTATAAATAAATAAATCGAACAGAACATACTAGAACATAGAATATGATGAACGGGCCTGCCAGTGGTCGCAGTTGGGAGGCAGAAACGGGGATCTCCAAGTTCGAGGTCCACAGAGCAAGTTCAAGACAGCCAGGGCTACTCAGAGCCACCCCAAGGGCGGGGGAGGATATGACTAATGGACTGTGTGCTGAGTTCAGGTTGAAACATGAGCACATGCTTGTGCTGCCCGGAAGCGGTAGCTGATGTGTGTATCTGTGACTAGAAAAGCCTGCAAAGAAGCCAGGCGTTCAGAACCATTTTCTCATAGTGTCTTTAGTAAGAGAGGGGGATCCAGAACCTGAGGCACATGGATTTTTCAGTGGAGGAGGGCAGCAGTGAGAGACCCTCACAGACTAAGAAAAGGGTGGCCAGAAAGGTAAGCTGGCCTGTAAGAAGGGCCCTGAGGAGTGCAGGTCTGGCCATTCCCTGAAATCCTTGTGCCTTCCACCCCACCCTGCCCCTGGTCGTTATTAAAATGAGCGCAGAGTGGCTGCAGTTTGTCAACAAGAAAAGCAAGCTGCTTGGCGTTTATAGGGCTCAAGGTCTCTATTATTCATGAAAACTGTAACTTCTCAAGTTGATGCCTCAGGTAGGTGGTAGAGTGCCGTACTTGGATGTTTGTTCTGTTTCTTCATTGCTTGAATAAAAAAAAAAAAAGAGTATAGTAGAACATGGTGGCAAATAATTAATTATAACACTCATGTGCTTGAGGCAGGAGGTAGAGGATAGCCTGGGCTACATAGTGAACCCCTGTCTTCTAAATTAGTAAATGAATGAATTAAAAAGTTTAATAAGATGGCTAAAAGTTCATTTTACAAATTTCAGAGGTAAAATAAATGTTATAGTTCTCGGTTATACTGACGGTGGTACATTCCTTAGATCTTAACTGTACCAGGTCCTACCCATTCACTCAGAATAAGCTAGATTAGTATTTTTTTAGTGTGTTATATTGATTCTGGTTTAAGGAGGAACCCTTAAGCTATTATACAATCAAAAATGATTAAAAATTAATATTGAAAAGTACCTAGTAGTCTGGTTGTGAGAATTTCTAGCAAGACACTTCACTGTGGGGAGTTTGATATAATAACATTAAGAAGTCTTTCTGACCATGCGCTGTGGTGCACACCTTTAATACCCGCACAGGGGAAGCAGAGGCAAGGGATCTCTGTGAGTTTGAGACCATCCTAGTCTATGTAGTGAGGGATATGTAAAGAGACTCTTTATCTCAAAAAAAAAAAAACAAAAAAAAACCGAACAAAAAAGTCTAAATCTAAAAAATATTTAAATTATAATGTATGATTCTTGAAATTTCACTGTAGAGCAGTGAGGTGGCTAAATTTTTTAATTAATTGTGTAATTGATTATTCAAGCTGCATTTGATATGGAGCAATGTTGAGTAAAGATTTAATGGATTTCTAGGTGCTTTTCCAAAGGCTGATGGATTTTTTTACATAATTTTATGTTTATGGGTGTTTGCCTGCATGCATGTCTGGGTGCCTCATGTGCCAAATGCCAAAAGATGGCATTAGATCCCTCTGGAACAAGGGTTTAAAATGGTTGTGAGCATCCATGTAAGTGCTGGGAATTGAACCTAAGTCCTCTGGAAGAACAGCCAGTGTCCTTAACCACTGAGCCATCAGTCTCAAAGATGATCAATTTTATTTGTTTGCTTAAACTCGATGTCAGTGCTTTTGAAGTCTAGAAGTAAGACTTTAAAAATAAATTTTGAATTTTGACTATATCTTTCCCAGAGAGATTTTAAGTGGCTCCTAGAAACCAAATATAGCATTTTGGAGAAGTCAGGCCCTATGAAAACATGGACAAAGAAAGACAAAGCCTCGCTGTGCAGCCCAGGCCAGCCTGAACTTCTAGTTTGCCTCAGCTTTGGGCACTAGGACTATAGGCCTGTACCACCGCTCCCAGCCGTCTGAAAACCTCTCGAACGTGACCCCATTGTGTCACTGGAAATGTTCTGTAGCTGAGAAAGTACTTGTGCTAAGTATTTGACTTGTAGCCCTGTGAGGGCAACAAAAACCATGTCTTTCAAATACGTAAACAGGATTTACAAACAAACATCACTCTATTTGCATTTACTATGCATGTATATCTGTGTGTGTGTGTATGCATGTATGCAATGCAGTATACCACAGCATACACTTGTGGAAGTCCCAGGCCAACTTTCAGGATTCTGTTCCCTGTTCTCAGATCATCAGGCTTGGAAAAAGGAGTGTCTTTCCTCACCCCCCCCCTTTTTTAAAAAAAATATTTATTTATTTATTATGGACACACTATTCTGTTTGCATATATATGTCTGTAGGCCAGAAGAGGACACCAGCCCTCATTACAGATGGTTGTGAGCCATCATGTGGTTGCTGGGAATCGAGCTCGGGTCCTTTGGAAGAGCACACAATGCTCTTAACCACTGAGCCATCTCTCCAGCCCTCCTCACCCCTTTTAAAAGCACTGACATCTCCGCAGAGTAAAGTATTTCTTCACCCTGCACTGATACAATACAAACTCATTTTCTTTTCTTTTTTGAGACAGTCTTACTGTGCAGTTTTGTCTCTCCTGGAACTGTGTAGATCAGGTTGTCCTCAAACTCACAAAGATCTGCCTGCTTCTGCCACGCAGTGCTGGAAGTAAAAGGATGGAGTACTTCACCCAGCCAAGCCCCTGTTCTTTAAGGAAATTGGGAAGTAGAGTGGATATGTAGCTCAGCAGGCGCCATATACTAATCCAGGATCACCTGGGGCCAGACTGCCTTACTTCCCACATCTGCTCTATCACAGCCAAGATGCTAAAAGCAAGATAAATTAACCAAGCTTCAGCTGAAGGCTTAAACTTTCTCATTTGAAAAAAAAAAAAAAAATGGGACTGATAAAGTAAACCCTCGTGGGTTCTTAAGGGTTTAAGTGAAATAATCCATATAAAGTGCCTAAGTGCTTAACAGCATCTGGCATCCAGTAAACACGCTGTGACTGCTAATCAGCAGACTCATCATCATCATCATCATCCTCCTCCTTAGTCCAGCTCCAGGAGGGTGTGACACCATATTCTCCAGCTGTGGTCTGCAGACAGGTGCTGGCCCCCAGCCTTCCGGTCATGTGAGGAGACGGGTGGGTGTCTGGACTTCTTCAGTAGCAAGGCCACAGTGGGAGAGGCAGTGGGTTCTTTACACTCTGATGCCAGCTTCTTGGCTTGCCACAGGGCAGCACTTTGCATAAAAGTGCGACGAGATCGTTCTCCAAAGAACCAGATGGCCTTTTTCCCCCTCGCCTGCAGTCCTCATTTTGTTCTCTTTCCTGAACATGAGCGTTGTGGGTTGTAAATACATTGATTGTTGCTTCAGCAAATGCTTACTAATCACGCTACCCACGCACATACATCCCTGGGTCTGTTTTCTAGGGGTTGCAAAGGTAACGCTGAAAGCTCCTCTAAGCTCCAGCAAGAGGGAGATGGGTAAGTGTAGTGGTGTTTTGGCACACAGTCAGTGTTTACGGTGATCCCTCGGCATGCCTCAGATTAAGATTACTGTGCCTTTATCCTGTTGAGTCTTTGATGTTAAAAACCGTTGTTTGACTTGCTGATTAGAATTTCATGGGAAAAAAAAAATCAAACAAATTTTGGCTTGTAATGACACTATTTCCTAATTTTGAACTCACCTTCTGCCACTTATACTATGTATTTTTGCAAAGTGACACACTCAGCACTTAATAATTTAAAATCAGGGCCTGAAGAGATGGCTCAGAGGTTAAGAATACTGGCTGCTCTTCGAGAGGACCTGAGTTCAATTCCCAGCAGCCACATGGTGGCTCACAACCATTCATAGTGAGATCTGGTACCGCCTTCTGGCATGCAGGCAGAGCAGTGTATATCTAGTAAATAAATAAATGAATAAGTAAATGAATAAATAAAAATAATTCTAAAATCAAAATGTCAGTTAACCTTAAAAAGCACCAACGAGGCCTCATGTCCTGCAGGGTTCCCAGCCGAGATTCATTCTTTGTACAAAAATAAACAAACATGATAGTCTCATTAGTATGCAGATTTGCCTTTGACTTTAACAAACGGTGATACTGTGTGTATGCCAAAGAATTGTTTCAAAAGCGAATTTATGATTTGTGATCAGTGAATGTTTGATTTATGTATTCCTTTTATGTACGTGTATAACAAGGATCACATCAGAGTCTGAGGTTTGTTTTATTTATTTATTTATTTATTTATTTATTTATTTATTATGTATACAATATTCTGTCTGTGTGTGTCTGCAGGCCAGAAGAGGGCGCCAGACCTCTTTACAGATGGTTGTGAGCCACCATGTGGTTGCTGGGAATTGAACTCATGACCTTTGGAAGAGCAGGCAATGCTCTTAACCACTGAGCCATCTCTCCAGCCCATCTGAGGTTATAAAGGATGATAAGCAGAAAACACTAAGAAGCCCGGTGGAAGACCTGTCTAATCATTTGCTGTTATGTGCAAACACATGAATCATGAGTGATTTACTGCTGTATAGATATCCTGCAGGGCTTTTGCATTGGCTACATACAAAGCTGGGCATCATATAAAAGAGTAACTTAAAGAGGTGAGATATTTTATTCTGTAAATCCAATCTTGGGACCAATCGATCCCTCAGACCTATTAGAAAATAATATTAAAGGTTTTTGTCAAGAAATTTTCCTTAGCAGGGGGCTGGAGAGGTGGCTCAGTGGCTAAGAGCACTGGCTCTTCTAGAGGACTCAGGTTCAACTCCCAGCATCCACATGTTGCTTCACAGCCATTCATAACTTCAGTTGTATGGAATCCAGCTCCCTCCAGGGCACAAGGCGCACACATGGTAGATAAACATACATTAAACAAAACACCTATACAATAACATAAATATAGAAAAAGAGAAAGTTTCTTAGTTTGTAGTAATTCTTAGGGTTTTGTTGTTGCATGAATTGCATTTACTGGTTTCTTCCGCTGGGTGCTCCTGCTTACAGCCACGCCCATTGTACCCTGTGCTTCCCCAGAGCTGGATCTTATGAGCCGCTTTAACGAAACCAAAGGCAGGTGATGAAAAGGTAGACAGGGTTAAAGAAAATAGTGTACTATCAAACTTAAAATGAAAATTGCAAGGAAAAGCAGAGAACTTTTTAAAAGTTGGTCAAGAAGTGTCCGAGTTACCCTGCATGTGAGCGGCCTCTGCTCCGGTGTGCAGGCCACTCGTGCTGTGGCTCACCCGCCCGGGTTTGCCTCTCTCCTGCATGGACCAGCCTTGCTTTCCTTCTTTTAGTTGCTTGGCAATAATATGAAGGGTATTCATATGTCATGAACAAAGAATTTCTATTTGGACACCCCCTCCGCTTTGGCTGGGCTGGAGCCCCGGGAGAGAAGCCAGCCTGTATGTTCACACCATCCCAGCATGGGCACCATGCATCAGCCAAGTGTTGGCTGAACAAGTGAGGAGACCTGAAAATGTAGACACTGCATTGTCAGAGGCGCATCACACGTTTTAAAATCCCTACAGACCACAACACAGATCCTTATTTATTCAGGAACAGTTTGTAATCGAGGTTCCAGATCGTAGGGGTTAGCAGTGAAGGACTGAGGCAAAGCTCTGGCAAAAGTCCCAGTGAATTCATGGGTGGCTGGGTAACTCCCTGGTCCGTGGGGCTGTTGCCTTCTCACTGCCATCCACCGAGGTCTGGGATGTGCTGGAGCAAGGGTAATGTCTGCTAGCTTTTGAATCTCAGGGCAGCCTTCTCGTTTCCAACAGTAACTCCTGAAGAGACCAAGGCAAACCCAACTCTGAATGCTGGACTGGTTAAATCTAAGCACAAGTACACACTATTAAGTTTATGAATTTGCCCACTTGCCCAGTCCTCCCTTCTGAGGTAGCAAGGGTGTATAGCATGTCGTCGATGAGGAGGACAAAAGTATCACCATAGTGACTTCTTAATGAGGGGATTAGACATTATTCAGCAATGCTAAGGGGTCTGGAACTCTGAAGAGGGATATAGCAAAAAGCAGCTACAGGACGTAGGATAGCCTTCAGGGAGGCCAGGGTTGGGCTTCAAGGGTGCAGTGGTCACAGATCCTGGGCATGATGTCCGAAGGAAAAGAAAGGAATAGAATTCTGAGAAACTGTTGCTGACTTGTTGACTGACTTTGTACAGGGGAGCTTGGCCATTCATCCAGTCAGTCAACAAATAGTTATTGAGTGGCTCTTATGTGCCAGGCCCCGTTACAGACGCAGTGAACAAATCTGACCCAGAGCTCCGCTTCATGGAGCGCGCCTTCTGGTGCACAGCTCCAGCGCCAGAGGTACATATGGTGAAAGGCTGTGATCTTATAGAAAGGAGGTGACCAGGGAACCCTCTACTGAGCTGGTGCTTGGCAAACCTTTGTAAAATAAAGGAGGGAGACGTTGGTTATCTCGGGAACATTTCAGACCCAGAAGCACAAGGACAGGGCCTGAGACACCGAAAAGGACCCTCTCCAGGGCTGAGGGAGATGGGGCAGAGTGGCCCAGGCCTCTATCAAACACAGCTTCTGGAGGTCACCGATGCTGTTTCTGGGTTTAGGAAGCACTTCTTTTTCAGTAGTCTTGGATCTCTGTGGTTTTTTCTCCCTCTGACTACAGCAGAGAAAGGTTTAGGCTGAACCCACCCACACAGCCCGGGCTGAGCTCTCAAGGTCCATGGTTACAGCTGCAGGGTCCCTTTTCCTTTGCTGTGCAAAGTACATGCTCACGGATTTCAGGGATCAGGCACCTATCTGATACTGGCCTTTTGAGACCTGGAGAGTTGTCTTGCAGGCTGCTCTACTCCCTATATCTGCTGGTATCTGGTGTCCCTTTATGAGTTAAGGTAAAAATATTATACAGGGGCTGTCGAGCTCAGTGGGAAAAAGCATGGTTGCTCACCTCCCACATCTGTTGAAGGATCAAATAGAGGATCTGAGATGAAAAAACAAAACAAAACAAAACAAAAAAACCAAAGGGGGCCTGGCACTGTGACCCAGTGGTCGAGTACTTGTCTGGTATTCATAAAGCTCCTGACTTTAATCCTTAGCCCTGGGAGACGGATCCAAGGAAAACTTCAAATACTTTGAGCACCTGTAGGAGTTAACTGAGATACAGCTGTGCTACATGGCTCTGAGGCCGTGTTGGGAGCTCAGTTTCAGACGTGCAAGGTTTGAAGTGCTTCTTCAGTGTCCATGTGGGAAACGATGAGAAGATGTCTGAATACACAAGACTGGAGTCCAGGGAGGCAGGGCATGAGGGTATAAAGATGGAGGCTAGAGAACACTACCGTGTTATCGAGGGAAGAGGGCCAGGGACTGTGTGGGGAAAGATGCAGACACAGAAGACTGCAGCTAAGGAACATGGAACGCTGAAACAAGCTAACCCAGGAGAGAGCAAACCTGCATGCTCTCAGCCTCCATCCTGCTCTTCTGTAGTTCTAGGATTATCTCACCAGACCTCATACATATAAATGACTAAGGCATGGCCTTTTCTCATCTCAGCTTCTGATTCTTGCTCACTAAGGCTGTTACACGCATATGTATTTGTGTGTGTGTGTGTGTGTGTGTGTGTGTGTGTGTGTGTGTGTGTGTGTGGATACCCAATTACAAGTGTTACAAAGGGCAGCCCTGAGAAGCTACGGCCTACAGTGTATATGTGGGATAAGTCTGAAAAGGGTACTTTCACATTCCAATCTCTTATAGTAAAATGTTTATTCTGATAACAGTTTTAGTTGAATTTTATTTGAGTGACATATAACCTACCATATTTGCCTGCCTGTTCTCTATTCTTCCCCCTCCCTCCATGTCTGTTTCCCTCCGTCCCTCCCTCCCTTTCTTCCTTCTGAGTACCTTATATTCCAGACTGGCCTAAAATTCGCCAAGTAGCCGAAGATGACCTTGAACTTGTGATTCTCCTTCCTCCACCTCTCCAGTGCTAGGATTATAGATGCTCACTTTATACAGTGCCTGGGCATGAACTGGGGACTTGGCATGCTAGGTAAGCACTCTGTCAACTGAGCTAGAACCCTAGCCTCCATGTTCTTTTTCTTCCCCATGTTAATTTGCTAATGCAGGCCATGGATCACATATCTTTTTAATTACTACTAGGGAAAAAATAGATTCGCATAGCTTAGCACAGATGCAGGGCGAATGAAGGCAGGTATCTGAACGTCACTGAGCCTTAAATTCAGCCACTCCTCTGTCCAAGGCAAGCCACACAGTCACAAGAATCACTCTGACTTTTCCAGAGTCTGAGAATTTAATGGCTTGGCTCCTCAGACTGAAGCCCTTTGTGGGCCCAAGCTTTCCAAATGTTTTTCAAACAAGCCTGTCTGGTTTCTAAGGGCCGGGGAGGATCGGCTCCCTGGATGAGTGTGTGGGTGACAGGGTGGCTTGGGTACTGAATCACTGAGACAAGCGGGGCTCCAGGGCAACAGTCTGGCTTTGAATTTTCTCTACTCAAGGGAACATGAGGATAGCGCTCTGCTGTGGTAGCTTAAAATAACAGTGACCCTGAGTTTCAGGGGGAAAGTGTTAGACTTTGGGTACATTTTATCTCAAGGCTGCAGGAGTTGCCCAGTGCAGCATCACCTCCTAACTGTCCTTAGGTTGAGCAGGCTATGAGGGGATTGCTCAGGGATCAGGACTCAGGCAGCCTCCTGGCATGTTCCCCAGCTCTCTCAGGTTGGAGAGGGTTTCCTGACTGTTGGCTGCTGTGGCCTGAGCATCCCAGAGAGAGAGCCAGCTCCAAAGGGAGTGGTTCCCAGTGTGGGAACCCTGGGAGTGACTCAGCGTCGCTCTGCCGCATGGCCTCTTTCCATTGGCACAGTGGTCATCTGTGATTCCACCGTAACTGCAGAGTGGGGTGAACACATTGTATAGTAGAGTGTCTAGGTGAGCCTTAGGTCTAAAAGAGCATGCTCAGATGTGTCTATTCCCTGAGGGTTCGTAGTGTTCACTCCTTTGGTCATGTTCAAACGCCAGTTTTTAAGGGGATAAGAAATAGTTTATCCAAAGCCAAGTGTGAGTAGCGAATCAGGAACAACAGACTTAGGTTGCCCTGAATGATGTGTTCCTCAGAACAAAAGAAAGTCAGGAAAGTGCATCTACCAAACATGTGGGTGATGACATCAGGTGGACCCGAGCAGAGCCAGGGACTCTGCTACAGGCTCCAGATGCCAGCTGATAACATCCTTAACTCTGGGTTCCATGGAAGCCAGGGGTCTGTTCAGTAGTGTTGACAGTGCGTTCCAGGCTTCCTTGTTTCTCTTAAGCAGATATGGCCAGATATGGTGGCTAGTAACGAATGTCTATTGAGGACTAAAGGCAGAATAAGATGAGTTTGCCTATCCAAACCATTCTATCTCTCCAGATCATGAACCAGCCTTCAGGATCTTCAACACGCATGTGGCCCATGCTTTGTGAGCTACTGATTACACTCAAGGGTGTGCCATAAATGAACAGGAGTGTATTCAGTAAAGATGATAGCTGTATTATACTTATTCATTTTATTTTATTTTAATTAAAAAATTTTTTTACAAAAGTGTTTGTCTCCATGTTTGTTTATGTATGCAATATCCAAGGAAGCCAGAAGAGGGCATCAGAACCCCTGTAACTGAAGTTAGAGATGATTGTTAGCTACCGTGTGGGTGCTAGAAATCAATCCCAGGTCCTCTGAAAGATAGTGCTTTTAACTGCTGAGCTATCTCTCCAGTCTCTTACGCTTCCTTAAAAAAGTAAACTTGGTAAGAAATAGTTCCTAAGGTAATCAGGGATGTGGTATAATAGCAGCTTAATTTAAAATATTACAAGGGTGAATGAAAACTCCGACATGTAATTCTAATTAGAGCAAAAAAAAAATGTGAGCCTAAGACTGAACCTTAGCTTCTTCAGCAGGGCCTGCTTCCAAGACCTGCTGATGTCAGAGTTTGCCTGCCAGGTGGCTCAAGCTGCCATGTTTCCTGCAGCTGTCTGGGGTGTCATCTCACGCTGTGGGCACCATGAAGGGTCCTAAAGAGAGGCCACACTGAACTTTTGTGTTTGCATTATGCAATATTGTGATTCTGTTTTAGTTGGGAAGCAGGGTGCAGTTTTCAGAACCCTATTGAGACAGAGGCAGCACACCCCCACCCAATTATGCTCTGCCCTGTGTGTGTGCCGAGTGCCTGGTGCCCAGCAGATCCTTCTTGAGTGACTGTTCCCAGGCACCTGCTGGTGCAGAGCTTTTCCTCTTCCTCATGAAGGAGGGGCCAGCCCTGGGAGCCGCTGGAGGCTAGCTTTCAGGTAGCACAGACCTGAAAAGGAATAAGTGCAAGGTTACCTTCGGTCCTGCATTGCGACTGGTTCTTTTTAACTTGAGTTTTCCATGCTTGTTTGTTTGTTTTGTTTTAAATTTCCACCTGGCTGATATGAGAAGGGACTTTCTCTGACATCACCAATTATTTATTACCTCATTAATCTCTAGTAATTGGAGAATGAAGAGAAATGATGTCTCTCTTGACGTGTAATGAATGTTCTTGGTGTAAATCTTACCTTTCCGTAGGTAAACTCTCTTTGTTTAGATTAGAAGTTATTTTTTATTATTTTGGCTCTGGCTTGTTAGGCTTCACACCCAGCAATCTCCAGAAATACTCTGGAGCCTTCTAATTTAATTAAACAAAGGACTTCTTAGCAAAAAATGGGGAAAAAAAAGAATAAATTCTCTTTCCTCACTGACATTTCTAAACTGGAATGAGCAGGCCTTTGCTCCCAAGGCATGCTGGGTAGTGGACTTTCTGGTAGTCAGTGTTTGGGGACCTCTCTCTCTCTCTCTCTCTCTCTCTCTCTCTCTCTCTCTCTGTGTGTGTGTGTGTGTGTCTCTCTCTCTGTCTCTCTCCAGACCCGCAGAACTCTCTCCTTTATAGAGTCCCCCGTGCCTCTTTGTAGGGGGATTAGGTGACCACGTGACTGATTAGCCTCACAATTCCGACCAGCCTCCCTGTTGCTTTCCATTCACAGCAGTGGCGAAGCAGAGGCCTGAACAGAGGTCAGGGAGAGAGCACCAGGCTCAGGGAGGCTCATTTTCCAAAGCCCTGCCGAACCACTGTGAGAGCCAGCCTGAATTCTTCCCGGTGGGAAGCAGGCAGCAGCCAGGACAGACAGTAACCACTCCACAGAAAAGGCCGACTGTTTGCTTTGAGTGTGTTTGTGTTTTCTGTTTTTAGCTTCTTATTTGTCACCAGATTTTACACTCATCTCCCCTGTGTTTGTTTTTCAGCGTGGTTTATTGAAAGCCATGTAACAGACCAAGAGCCTTGAAGCGAGCCTGCGCAGAGGGTAACCCAGCAACGAAGGACACGGGTTTGAGGAATTAACTTGCTGAAATCCCGAGCTGGGGCCGGGAGCCTGGCTGAGTGTGTGAGTGGGCCTCACGTCCTGGCTGCCATGGGCTGCTGATGGGGGAACTGGACTGTGGAATGTGACCGGCCTGAGCTTGCTGCAGGAAGAAATGGATGAAGACGAACTGGAGCATCCGAACTCCTCCCTAGAAAAACGCTATTTTCCCGAGTCCCTAGACTCCAGTGATGGGGACGAGGAAGGGGTCCTGGCCTGCGAGGATCTGGAGCTGAACCCTTTTGACGGCTTGCCGTATTCATCACGATATTATAAGCTGTTGAAAGAGAGAGAAGAACTTCCGATATGGAAAGAAAAGTACTCCTTCATGGAGTGTCTGCTGCAAAACCAGGTTGTGGTCGTGTCAGGAGACACCAAGTGTGGCAAGAGCTCTCAGGTGAGGAGCCACCAGCAAGGCCTGTGGCCTTGAGGTTTCACCTGTGTAAAATGTTGCAAGCAGACAAAAAGAGCATTAGCAGCCTGGGTGCTGTATACCAGCCTTGGTTATTACGTAACGGAAACCGTGTGGAGTGTGCCTAGATTATCCCAGAATAATAATCCAGATGATCTCATTTGTAGATGAGGTCTTAGAAGATGAAGTAGGCGTTAAAGCCCTCCAGGTTTTAGAGGATTGCCCTTAATGTTTGTTTGGGTGCCAGTGGGTATACTCAGACGTCTGACTCTTCTTGCTTTTTTCCTCCTTTAAAGGTTTTTCGATTTATTTTAATTTTATGTTTATGAGCATTTGGCCTACGTGTAAGTCTGTGCACCATGCGTGCACCAGGTACCCAGGGACACCAGAAGAGGGTGCCAGATCCCCTAGAACTGGAATTAAAGACAACTGTAAGCCATCATGTGAGTGCTTCAAACTACTACACCCAGGCCCTCTGAAGAACAGCCAGTACTCTTAACTGCAGAGCCGTCTCTCAGCCTGTGTGGCTTGTCTTACGTGTGAAGCTGGCCGAGCTCAGAAACCAAATGCATAGTGAATCATTTTCCTCTTATATTTTGTTTATTCACTTTGGAAAAAAGTTCTCATGTAACCCAGGCTGGCCTTGAATACTTGATTCTCCTGCTTCTACCTGACAGTGCTGGGATCATGAGTATGAGCAAGCGTGCCCAGCAGAAATCCTCATTTGTTTTGCAGTTAGAAATACCAGAATGGCCAAATGGTATCGAGGTCTGGGCCTATCGAGAGAGGAAAGAGTTGGGGCTGTTAAAGAAGAATGTAGTAGCTAGGAGTGTGGCTTGGTTGCACAGCACTTGCCAAAAATGTCTGAACCCCAGATTCGATTTCTAGAGTGCTCAAATGATAAATTTAGGAATACAGATGTTTCCAGTGTCGGTGTGAGCCAAGGAGGATTTGTGAATTGGGCAGAAGGTAGTGCTTTGTTGTGAGTATAACTGTGTTGGGGGGGTGGGTCCGGAGGTCCAAAGAGAGAGTTACTGAATACTTCCTGTCCACTTTGTTATGTTTGAACTTCAACTTCTGACTCGGTGTTTTACATTGTAGATTCTTATAATGAGACCCTTAGAGTAGACCACAGAGATTATCTGATAGAAGGCACAGTGGTTTTTCAGACGACAAACCTGTGGCCTGGAAGCCTTTGGCAGTGTGCTGGCTCAGGTTGCAGAGTCTCCTAGGCTGATTGAAGAGAACACACAGACGGCGGCTGCCTCCTCCAAGTCTCCTTAACTGTACTGTGGAGAGAGGAGGGCTGGGCAGTGATGGTTCAGATCTGGCTTTTCGCTTCCAGTGGCAAGAGCTTCTTTTAAATGGCTTTTTATTCACTTATTTTTATTTCAGTTTACTTTATTACAAGAACTAAGTGAAATCTTTTCTAGGTTTTGTGGACAAGTGGATTTTTTTATTTTAAAATTTATCTTTTTCAAATCTTATTTTTATGTTTATTGTGTTTACTTCAGGTTGATGCTGATGTCTTGCTTTTTCCTGATTCCTGGATATTCATATTTACTAGCTGGGATATCATAAAAACATTAAATCATCCTCCAACCAAATGGAATCCAGAATTATGCTGTATCTCATTGTCATTTAAAGCTAATCTAAAACAGCTCTCCTCGGTCCTTCACTACTTTGGCATTTTCAGGGCACAGTGAGTTCTGTCGACTTCGATGGTATCTGAGGTGTCCTCAGGTTGGTTGTGGCAGGACGACTGCAGGTGGCTCCCTGGGAGTGCTGCACTGGTGCTCCCTCAGCATGCTGACTGAAGGGAGCTAGTGTGATCTCTTGGAGAGGTGTTACCTGCTGGTTCTCCGCTGTCAAGTTTCATAGACCGTGTGGAGTATGCGCCTTGTCACATTAGCCCACAGTGTCAGCCTGCTTTACTGTGGGATAGTCACCTTGCACTGATGGCAGCCTAGCAGTGGGCCCCCCGTAATTCTGAGATGCCTGGTGACAGCTAGCAGTGGTCCTAATTCTGCCTTTGCATTGCCTGCATGACATTCTTGAAGAGTCAGCTCTTGATTTCTTACTTTATTGTTTTGTCTTTGAGGCAGAGTCTCCCTATGAAGTCCTGGCTACCCTGGAACTTGATAACGGAGATCAGGCTGGCCTCAAACTCACAGAGATCTTCCTGCTTCTCAGTGGCTGGGATTAAAGACAAGTACCATCATGCCCAGGTTTACTAGTTAAAAACGTTTATATTTTTTTTTTTTTGAGACTAGGTCTTGTTCTGTAGCCCATGCTAACCTTAAACTTTCCCAATAATCCTCCTGCCTCAACCTCCGAAGTGTTGGGGTTGTAGGTGTGAGCTACCTCACCTGGGTTAGCTTTCTATTCTTAGTAATTTTATTCCACTCTTTATTTTAGCATAGACCCATTTCTCCTCTGCGGGATGTCATTCACTAATAAACCTATTATGTTGCTCAGTTTGTCCCAGTGTGGTCAGTTAGAGCACTTCAGAGCGACAACTGTCCTTGTCATTCACCTGTCTC
The DNA here is from genome assembly GCF_000317375.1 of Microtus ochrogaster. NCBI lineage: Eukaryota > Metazoa > Chordata > Mammalia > Rodentia > Cricetidae > Microtus > Microtus ochrogaster. The sequence continues at coordinate 26,571,233 of NC_022015.1, read as the reverse complement.
GTTCTAGAGTCCTTTATTGCTCACACAGTAAGCTATCCCTGGCTCCTGTAGTAATTCTCTGTGCCAGCCTAGGAAGCAGCCATTCTTCTTATGGATCCCTGGTTTCTTTAGCAGATAACTGCATTTAGAAACAGAGCCGGGCAGCAGATGTGCCTGTTGCTGTTGGCCTCTTGTGTTTCTGCCTCTTCCTGCTGGGAAGGAAGTGTGATTTCCCTGTGTCCGCCAGTTCTTCTGCCTGCATAGCTCCATGTTTCATCCCACCTCTGTCTTCCTGTCTGTTTCTCCCTCTGTGCACTTCTGTGTATTTCCATTTGTTCATCTTTTACATTTATCTGCCTATGTCAGGGTGCATTTATACCGCTGGGCTCTAAAAGCAGTCCAGCTCTGGTCTCACTGTAGCCTTCCCACTTTCCGTAGCATCCTTCTCTGGGCAGCACAGCCCCCATTACTTCTATCTCCTTGTTCGGTCTCACGAGACTTGTCATTTCAGGCTTGTTGCCCCAAATCTTTCTTTAGAATTTGTGATTATTATGAGCAAGAATCACTATATATGCTGTAAATGTTGTCACAGTTGTTATATATATAGCTGGGCATGTGGTTTCTTTTGCTGCTTTGAAGATTAGTTTCTTTGAGATAGCGTCTCAGAGCAGCCCTGTGTAGCCGGCCAAGAATGACCTTGAGCTTCCCCTCCAGCCTCCACCTCCTGAAGGTTGGGACAGCACGGGTTTCAACTTCTTAATCATTTTAGTAAGCTGTGGTTTTGTTCTGTTGAGGACGAAGGCAATGCCTTTCTTGTTAGAGAAGCCAAATTGTATACAAATAGAAATGGGTCTATTCGTTTGTTTTGGTTTTGTTTTTTTTTTTAATTCTGAAAGTAGCTTCTTTTGTTTCCAAGACACTTTTCTTATTCCCCACAGTTTTAAGTCTTTCAAAGAAAAGCCTATATTTAGGGCCAAAGTCCCTCAAACACCTTCTCTTTCTGCTATAGCCGTCACCAGGGCTGTGTAACAACTGCCCTAGGGAAGAGAAAGACAGTTCGCATTCTTTCCTTGGAGGAGACTTTTCTGTCACTGTGCGGTGAAGCGTTTCTAGAGCTACTGAGTACGTCTCCTCCTCCAGCTTTTGCCCTAATCTCCCAAGAGTCAGGTGGGTCAGAGACATTAAGCACAAAACAGCTAAGATTTCGTTTAAGACTCCGGTGGCAGCGTTGGATGTCTCTTGTCGCGGCTGGGCATCTTTGTCCACAGTTCTGCAGATAGGTTTGACCTATGCTCACCCAAAGCCAAACATGCAGGGATGCAGGACTCGAAACTCACCAGCACCCTCCATGGTAAAGTACTCTGACTTAGTGGCTGACCTAGGGCAGAGCTGCTTTGGGAGTCAGCTCCTGGCCCCTCTGCAGGGGTCCTGTGGGACAGATTCCTATCCTCCTGTGGATTACTACTGTCCTTAGGATCCTTTCTCCTTGGGAGGTCTGCACTTATCTTGGTATTGAAGGGACTTTGAGGCTCTATGAAGGAGGAGTCACTTGCACAGGCTAAGGATATCAGCAAGGGCTTGGGAACCTGGGGGCCACGAAGTGTTCTGTCCCTCAAAGGCCTTCCTTCATTTTCCCATGTTGATGAGGAGCTGTCTGGTGAGCTGTGGACGGCCCCACACCAGCACCACTCTTGTGGATGTTGTCTGGCCAGCTTGGCGGCGATGAGACCAGCCCCAGTGCTGTGCTCTAGGTTCTGATCTGTATTTGGCTGATGGAATCTCATAGGAAATCTGTGTAGCTTACCTTAAGTCTCCCAGAATCCCACAGCCTGAGCTCTTTTGTGTGTGCTATGCTGTCAAGCATGGGGACTGGAACATTTTTGCTTCACCTCTTGAATTTGCACCCGTAACAGAAATCCACAAAACCCATGGAATTGGGGTTAGCCACCCACCTCGTTGCACTCATGGCAGGAGATAGACATATTGCTGCCTACCATGACCTTGCTTCCACCTCAGGAGTCTCTGAAGCAGGGGAGGCTATGGGCAGAGGAGAAACGTGCCGCATCGTGAGTACTTTTACGGAATGGCCATGTCTGACAGTTCTAGAACGTGGATTGAGAAAATATGGTGATTTGACAGATGGTTCTGAGTGACTGATCCCCAGCTGGTGGGAATTTCTAGACTGAGTAAATGAACATGGATGTTGTCCACTCCCAAACTCCAGACGAGCTGCTTTGTACATAGGGTCTTGTCTTTCGTGTGGTAAAGAAGCAGTTTCCTATTTATTTTTGTCACTGTACTGCACAGCTTTTCCAAGTGCTTACTGTCATTGCTGTCACACCGTGTCTAAGAATTCACTTTCCGGCAGGCTATGGAAAGACGTAGCTCTCTGCATGCCTGTGACTCCCACAGATCCAACTTGGTTCCTAGCCTACCCTCAGTAGGCTGATGGGGGGAAGATCTTCCAAAGAGAAACTGTAGCAAAGACTGAGACCTTTCTGTCCAGCAGGTGATTGTAGGATGGCTGGAGCAAGGGTCCTCTCAGGACTATGAAAAGCCCCTGCCGGGAGGAATGACAAATTCAAGCAAGGAACCTTAACTACAGACATCGGCAGTGTTCCCCACAGCACCCCAAAGCTTTCTTGGGGGGAGCTCCTTCTGCCCCTTCAAGTTACTGAGTGCCCAGATTTGTGCCTCTTTCTGACTCCTACCTTTTCAGCAGTACTTGACATTTGCCAAGGCTTAGACTTCAGTGCTCCTGGTTCACCTAGAGCAGTGGTTCTCAACCTTCCTAACGCTGCGCCCCTTTAATACAGTTCCTCATGTTGTAGTGACCCCCCCATCCATAAAATTATTTTCATTGCTACTTCATAACTGTAATTTTGCTACTGTTATGAATCGTAATATAAACATCTGTGTTTTCCAGTGGTCTTAGGACACCCCTGTGAGAGGGTCTTTCCACCCCCAAAGGAGTCACAGCCCACTGGTTGAGAACCACTGGCCTAGAACATTGGGGTGAGGGTGGGAATTCTAACACCAGGACCCCTCCCTTTTCTGTTCAGAGAGAGAAGTTTACTATTATCATATGCATATATAATGGACACAACTTCCAGGCTCTGTAATTAGTTGTGGTTTCTGCTGTGAAACTTGGTTACTAAGTAAACATCTCTCTTCTGAGCTGAGCAAGGGTGTTCTTTCTGCTTTTATCTGACCTGCAGAAGGCTCCTTCCCAGTTCCAAGGCTGTGGCCTCCTAAGGGTCCATCAGCTCTGAAACTCCAGGACCACCCTTCCTGCCTCAGAATCCTAGGTTGTTTTAGTGGCCATTGGGAGCCACATTTTATGTCTTCTGGACATCAGTCACCATGACAGTGACCATCTTCCTGACTTTCCCAGAGGTTTCTTCCCTCCCTGCTTCATGCCTGGCTCCCACGCTGCTCCGAAGCTTCGTTCATGCATCTTACTTTCCTTGCTCAGGTGCTGTTCGTGTTCATTACACATTACCCCAGGGTTTTAATGAGGAATCATGGACTGTCTGTTTCTTTCCTGAGCATCCTAAGTTTATTAGAGGTTCTGCCGTTGTCCTTTGTGATAAGTGTCCTCCGTTTAGCCCCTTGGTGCTTACCCTCCAGCCTGGGCTCCTTCACTTTCTCCATTATCACGATGTCCTTTTACATCCCAGCACCATCCACCTGTCCCTACATCCCCACTGCCTCCGAGCCCCGAGAGAGCAGGGGCCCATCTTCTTGGTCACCAGAGTCTCACAGTGTTCAAATATATATATGCATTAGCCCCACTGTGTGTCGGGTCCTTTCTTGAATATTAAGCCACAAGTGTGGATTTTTCAGTCTGTTGGTAGACAAAAGATTCAAAATGTTATTTTATTCAGTTTATATGAGTCCTATTGGAGGTCTTGGCTGGGGACCCACGGTAGAAGACGCTGGCAAGAGAAGTCAAATCTAAAGGGAAGGCTTTGACGAGGATGAGAATGATCTGTTAGGTGTATTAGTTACCTTCCCGTGCTGTGACTAAACACCTGGTGAATGCAGCTTAAGGAGGGAAAGGTTAGCCTGGGGGTGGTAGCAGAATAACCAGGGGCGATGGTGCACATCTTTAATCCTAGCACTTGGGAGGCAGAGACAGGCAGATCTCTGTGAGTTTGAGGCCAGCCTGGTCTACAAGAGCTAGTTCCAGGACAGCTAGGGCTACACAGAGAAACCCTGTCTTGAAAAACAAAACAAAACAAAGAAAAAAAAAAACAGTTTAGCTTTCATTGGTAGAATCATGTTAAGCAGGCTCATTTGGATATTGTTATGATTGTTTAAATTTAAATGTAAATCCTTTAACTTGGGGTTGCTCTTTCTCATCTAAATGCTATTTAATATTATATTCTTTAAAACATAATAGCTAACACCAGAAGTTGTATTTTTGATGGAACCCTCTTACTACCTGAAAAAATAATTTGCATCTGCATGTGTCACAGTTGGTGTAAACTGGGGCTGGAGAGCCTGCTCACCAGGTAAGAATGCTTGCCGCACTTGCAGAGGACCTGGATTCTGTTCCCAGCAGCATCTGTAACTCCAGTTCTCAATGATCCAGCGCCCTCTTCTGGCCTCTGTGGGCACTGCATGCGTATACATATAAAACAAATAAATCCCTAAAAGAAATTAAGAGGCATTTTTTTTCTTGTCCTAAACTGACTTCTAAAATCAGGGAGTCAAAACTTGCTGGTTTCCGATTTCCTGAAAACACCTACATACTCTTCATTTACTAGTGGTTAGAGTGCAGCGCTGGTAGTTAAGCGCTATGAGAAAGAGCGGCTCCTCTGTGTTTTGAGTTTGTCATTCCTAGCAGGGGCTGACCCGGTGTCATTTTTTTCTGTCAAAGGTTCCTCAGTGGTGCGCTGAATACTGCCTTTCCATCCACTACCAGCACGGGGGCGTGATATGCACACAGGTCCACAAGCAGACGGCGGTGCAGCTGGCCCTGCGGGTCGCTGACGAAATGGATGTTAATATCGGCCACGAAGTTGGCTATGTGATCCCTTTTGAAAACTGCTGCACCAGTGAAACGATCCTGAGGTTTGTATGTCGCCGCCTCGTCCCCACCTAGGCGCCCCTTCGAGGGCTTGGGTTCTGCGGTCCTCACGGAACATTGCCCTTGCCATCCCCTGCCAAGCACCCACGGTGTAATAACTGCCCTCCCCAGCGTGACCCACACCTGTTGTTTTCCCTCCCTGCTCTCCTCAGTTGTCATTGTCTGAACTTTCGTGATTACAGCCCTCGGGGGAAAATTACAGCTTGTTAGGTTCACCCAAGACCTTCCATCTTGTGCTTAGAGATGTGTCTCCTGGTGGGTCCATCACCATTGGCCGCGTGTCGGCCACGTGGATCCCTGTGGCTCTGCATGATACCTATGTTTCCACACCTCTGTGCCTTCTCCTAGCTACTCATCACTGTCCTTGGCCTGTCTGCATCTCTTCTGGGATTGGCCAGTCCTTCCCAGTCCTCAGGACTCCGTGCCTGACCTTGTAGAGGTAGGCATTAGAGGTTCTTGGTGGGCTTCTGTGACACCCATCCTCGGCCTCCATATGGCCTTTGGGATCTGTTTTTCTAGCTATACTTTGAAGTCTTAGGGGTTCCAAGGCGCCTTCTCTGAGCTGCAATTAGTTGTGTTATCAGATGTTTATGCTTAGCTTTTTTTTTTTTTTTAACAGAGTCTTCCAAGGACTTGATAAAGTAGAAAGAGAAATGCAGAAGGGGAAATATGAAGTGGGGGAATTGGAACCGTAACTGCTTAGGGCCAAGGGTTCCCTGCCAGTTATATTGCACCCTCACAGACAATGACAGTCAGTGCCAGTGTCTGCCCCGCACTTGCGGGGAGTGGCCAAAGCTGCTTGCAGCCAGAGGTGAAAGCTCAGTGGACTTCAGGTGCCCTGGACGCTGTCTTCCCCTGTAGGAGCTCAAGAGATCAGAATACACTGGTCTCAGGGCCAGAGTGTCTCCATATCCATAACCCATTCGTGTGGCATGCCAGTGGGTGGCACGCCTCTTGAATAGTGCTGCTGCAGTATTACAGGGCAGGGGAGGCTTTCTGCACACTGCTTTCCCAGTGTCTGATATGCTTGCCCCATAGAGGAGTCCCTAACTTGATGGTGGGAGAAGGGAGTACTGCCCTGGCCCAAACATGGAGGCCATCCAGAAGGCCACCAAATGTCAGTCAAGTCATAGGGGATGTTTAGGCCAGTAACGCTTTGACTTAAATAAAGTTCTTGAAGCTATTACCTTTGTAAAAATTAGCAATAAACAAAGCCATTGGATGTATTCATTTTCATTAATTTATGCCCCAGCAATGCTTAAACACGTATGGACAGCCTGTTTATGGCGGTTCTCCAGTTGTTCCTATCCTGGGCAGTCCTAGATGCTTGTGTTATTGTCATACCAGGGTTCCACAGTCTTCCTTTATGTTGTCTAGCCAGCATTTTGTGGGTCTTCTTCGCCTTATCCCATACATTGAATGTCTATGGGTTTATAAATTACTATATACAGGGTACATACAGAAGAAAGATACCCCTTCCCTGTCTCTTAGGAACTTACGAGCTAGTTGAAGACTGGTTAAACAGGGGGAAAGAAACAGCAGGAAGGATGAAGAGTGCTTAAGCCTAGCATTTTCTTTACTATATTTGGCTTAGGAGGGGTGTTGAGAAAATCTCACTATGTAGCCAAGGCTGGCCCGAATCTCTTAGTCCCCCAGTCTAGGAACTAGATGTGTGCACCACCACACTGCTTTTCTTTTTCACTCTTTTTTTATGAACTATCTGTTGTAATTGAATAATGGCTCCAACTAAATTCTGCAGTCATGGTTTGAGTTTTTATATCTTTAATGCCATCTAGACTTAGAAAGCCTTTAGAAAGAACTCTTAGATGTAAGTTTTTATGTTAATGAATGTGGAATTACAGTTTTTAATTATTATTGAGAAAGTCACAAAGGTACATATCTGTGAACACTGTAAGAGTGTAGCAGAGAATCCCTTTAGACAGCTGCTGTGTTTGGGCTTGGTTCCCATGGGATTGTTTTAAGCACTGGATCCTGTCTGGCAGAGGAAGGAGTGAGTTTCTGTGTTCACGTGTTTACTTTCTGAGTGGGAGCCCTGGGGTTGGGTAAGCCATGGCTCATGTGGATGGAATGTTCTGGCTACTGCAGGCTCTGCTCTGCTGCCACTGGGCCGCAGGTCCTTTCCTTACTGCATCCTCACTGTAAGGCCTTGTTAGCAGGACAGGACACAGGGCTTCTTTTCCTGAAGCTCCTCCTAAACCAGCTAAGTCTGAGCCTCGGGGCGGCCCAAGGATCAAGAAGCCCCCACAGCCTAGGAGGCTGCATGGCTTTACAGCCGGTGTCTCTCGCTTCTGTGGGGGACTCTGTGTAAGTTCCCTCCCAGAGCTGTCTGTATTCAGGTCTCCTTATCCATAACACCGATGGCTGTTCAGGGGGTGTTGTAAATGGCCGAATAGATAGGACTGGAGCATAGTGTAGGTGGTGGCTATTTTATGTTTATAATCAAATTTGTGATTATATCTTAAGAATCATTACCAGAACCAGTTCATTTATTTTTTCCTAGCAAGGTATGCTAGCTATGATTCTGAGTGCCCTCAGATTGAATGGTGATCAAAACCGCAGATTTTTTTTTTTTAATTTGGTTTTTCAAGATAGGGTTTCTCTGTGTTACAGTCCTTGCTGTCCTGGAACTAGCTCTTGTAGATCTGGCTGTCCTTGAACTCACAGAGATCCACCTGCTTCTACCTCCCAAGTGCTGGGATTAAAGGCGTGTGCCACCACACAGACGTTTCTTAATGATGTTGAGCCAGGGCCCTGCATATGGCGGCCAAGGCACTACCTCCAGGTTACCGGGCCAGCCCTTCAATCGGGAGCTTTAAAGTTACTTATTAACTAGAGAAGCTAGTGTTCTATATTCAGACTTACCTGTTTTATTTTCTTTGTAACCCTACTGGTCATATCATAGATACCTGGTAAAGATCACTTCCTTCCTGTTCTTTTTTTAATACTATAAAAAATTAATCTTTAAGCTTCCTTCTGGACTTTCCAGACAGTAGACACTTGAATACCACATACCTGAAATTGCTTTCTTTGCTGTGAGCAAAAGTCTCCTGTGTAGTGGGTCTCCTGGGTCTCTTGTGTAGCGGGTCTCTTGTGCAGCAGGTGTAGTGTGTGGGTCTCCTTTGCAGTGAGTCTTGGGTCTCCTGTGAAGCTGGTCTCCTATGGAACGGGTCTCCTGTGGAGCGGGTCTGGGGTCTCCTATGGAGCAGGTCTCGGGTCTCCTGTGAGGCTGGTCTCCTGTGGAGCGGGTCTCCTGTGTGTGGGTCTCCTGTGCAGCTGGTCTCCTGTGTAGTGTGTAGTGGTTCTCCTGTGCAGTGGGTCTCAGGTCTCCTGTGGAGTGAGTCTCCTATGCAGCGGATCCCCTGTGCAGCGGGTCTCCTGTGTGTGGGTCTCCTGTGCAGCAGGTCTCCTATGGAGTGAGTCTCCTGTGCAGCAGTTCTCTTGTGCAGTGGGTCTCAGGTCTCCTGTGGAGTGGGTCTCTTGTGCAGCAGGTCTCCTGTGGAGTGGGTCTCAGGTCTTCTGTGCAGTGGGTCTCCTGTGCAGTGGGTCTCAGGTCTCCTGTGGAGTGGGTCTCCTGTGCAGTGGGTCTCCTGTGCAGTGGGTCTCAGGTCTCCTGTGTAGTGTGTAGTGGGTCTCTTACGCAGTGGGTCTCCTGTGTGTGGGTCTCCTGTGCAGTGGGTCTCAGGTCTCCTGTGGAGTGGGTCTCATGTACAGTGGGTCTCCTGTGCAGTGGTCTCAGGTCTCCTGTGCAGTGGGTCTCAGGTCTCCTGTGTAGCAGCTGTGGATCTTAAACCTGTGCAGTTTTCAGAACTGAAAAGCTTCTAATTTTCATTAGGGACCAACTCGGTATAAAACATTCCATTAGGTACAAATATAAATACAACTTCTTAATATGTTATCCTTAATATGTTAGCCTTGGGAATTTAAGGTGCAGGCTGTTATATTACCTAGAACACTGATAGCATATCTATGTAGTTATTATGACAATATTTTTAAAGCATTGTTCACATGGAATTATATTAATGTGAAAACGAGAAATGAATCTTGCCAAGCTTGGTGGCCCACACCTTTAATCCCAGAACTCAAGAGCAGAGGCAGGTGGATCTGAGGCCAGGATAGTGAGCTCCAGGCCAGCTGGGGGACATAGTGAAGGGGAGAGAGAGAGAGAGAGAGACCTTTGTGTTGTGGGGGAAATGCTGAAGCTTTGTGATTCCTAAGTTTTGAGTCATGCTGAGTCTAGCAGAGTTTTAAATAGGTCGACATCTTCTCCCTTTTAATCAAGCGTGAGTTTAGTTTCCATAGCTCATATACCTCCTCCCTTTATGGGAAGCATAGCTTCGAGGAAACTGAAAGCTGGCTAGGTGGTTGCTCAGCTGAGTTTTGCTGAAAAGGAACAAGATTGTATTTGTGATTTGAAAGGAGCATACATAAACACAATCTGCTTGAAAATGGGCAAATGTAGCCTATGTTATTGTGTCCTAATTCACCTCTGCCGAAGGTGACTGGGAAGGTAGATTTTGATGCTTTTGTCTGCATCTTGCATAGATTACAATAATATTATACTCAGGAAAACCCCAGTCTTAAGCTAGGCCATTTCTCGTTAGGCACGATCCACAGTTTGTTACTGCTGGTCTGGCGACACTCAGGCTCAGTCTGCATGAACAGAAAGGCAGACGGTAAACCCTGGATCTCATAAAGTGAGAACAAGAACCAAATGTAAAGCCTTAGCACCCTGACCCTGGAGGCCGGAGAAGAAGCCTGTGGCATCAGGTGTGCTAGGTCATCTGTTTCGAACCTTAACCCTGAGGTGGATGTGGTGGTGCATGCCTTTAATTCCTGTATATGGTAGGAGGTTGGAGGTCAGCCTGGCCTACATAGTGAGTGCCAGGCAAACCATGGCTACACCATGAGACCCTGTCTCAAAAAACAAATGAAACAAAAAAATCAAACCTTGGTCCTGACTCTAGCTTTGTGACTCTTGCTAGAGTACTTAAATTGTTGACCTGTTTTCCTTATTTATGAATGTGAGAGCCATGTCTACCATCAGAACTTATTCTGAAGGTTAGATGAGAAGTGTGTGTTTTGGTCTGGGGTCCAAACACACTAGGAACTAACAGGAGATGCTCTTGGTTCTCTCTTAAAGGGTATTGAGCACTGTAGCAGGGCGTGGTTTGTCAGAGGTCTTCACTGCATCTCCTCACAGCTGAAGTTATCACAGTGAAAGCAGACGGCAGAGCCAGCTGAGTGAAATGGAGGATAGGGGGCTCCTCAGAGGAATTCAGGTGCAAGCTTTGAAGTGTCCTTGCCCCTTCCCCCCATCCTCCCACCCCCTGCCTCCAGGCCTTCAGGCTAAACCCTGTAGGTTCCCAGCAGTGAGCTGGGGCCTGTGTAGAGTTCCCTGAAACTCAGCCCAGGGTTGTTACTAGGGGCTTGCCAACGAGCACCCTTTGCCCAGGCTGCCCCAAGCTTGCAGACTCCCCATGGAAAGCATGTTCACATGCACCCTGCACTGGTGCCGCTACTCCTGACAGTTTGGGGCGGGGTGGAAACTCTCCCCAAATTTAAGTGTCTATCTAAATGCCAGCCAGGGGCCTCAGTTTTAAGCACTTGTATAGGTGGAGAATTCATGAAACTGCCTTCTTTAAGCAGAAATCTGTGTACATGTATAAATTGTGTCAGAAAGAAATCTGTATGGTAGTGGCTCACTACCAGGTGGCTTTTAAATTTCTTTCTTAATTTTAAAAACCTTTCAAAGGCTAGGGGGAGGGGCGTAAAAATTGATTGCATCACTAATGAAGGAGGCTGAGGCCGGACGATTTTGAGTTTGAGGCCAGTATCTCAAACATATAAATAAAATCACTAATATTGCCCCCTCATCAGGTGTGCAGGCCAGTTTGCACAGGTGCCCCAAACTGATGATTTCCGTATAGCTACTTCTGTTTGCTGTTATTTAAACATTTCAAACTTACTTAGTACCCTGTTGACACAGCGTTCTACCAGCCACCCCCAGTGGTCATCTTCATGTGGGCAGCTGGATCATGAGCCTGCACTTTCTCCTTGGAAAGTGTGTGCCAGCACCCAGAGTCCCGCTAACGACAGGAAGGGTGGTAGCTGTCCAATAGGCATGCTTAAGGATAATACTGTTGGCTTAGCAAAGCTGAAGGCAAACGTTACATGTACCAGTGAGTTTGCATAAGCGTGTGATAGCAACAGGAGGCTCGTTTCTAAAGAACAGTCACACAGACCTGTGTGTAAGCAGAGGCCTCTGCCAGGAGTGTGTGATGATCCTTGAGTCATCAAGCATGTACAGAGAACACCTAAAGTGCGTCTGTGTGGGACCTGTGCTGCGGCCCTACAGATTCTCTTACCTCAGAGGGATCTTAGCTCCAAGGAAAAACTTTTTTTTTTTTTTTGGTTTTTTTGAGACAGGGTTTTTCAGTAGCTTTGGAGCCTGTCCTGGAACTAGCTCTTGTAGAGCAGGCTGGCCTCGAACTCACAGAGATCCACCTGCACCAGTGCCACAAAGCAGGGTACAGAGATCCGCCTGCCTCTGCTTCCCGGGTGCTGGGATTAAAGGCATGCGCCACCACTGCCCAGCCCCCATGGAAAAACTTAACCAGTGCTGTGCCACAAAGTGGGGTGTGTGGGCAGGACAGGGCAGGGGTGTGTGTTTTAGGGAGTCCCTCACATGGTCTTCATGAGAATTCTCCGACATGTCTTCCTTGTAGGTACTGTACGGACGATATGCTGCAGAGGGAAATGATGTCTAACCCTTTCCTGGGTAGCTACGGGGTCATCATCTTGGACGACATCCAGGAGAGAAGCATGGCAACCGATGTGCTGCTTGGACTTCTTAAGAATGTGTTGCTTGCAAGACCCGAGCTGAAGCTCATAATAAACTGCTCGCCTCTCCTCCTTAGCAAACTCAGTTCCTACTACGGAAACGTGCCTCTCATAGAAGTGAAAAGTAAGCACCCCGTGGAGGTTGTGTACCTCAGCGGGGCTGAGAAAGATTCCTTCGAGTCAATTTTGCGCCTTATCTTTGAAATCCACCGCTCGGGTGAGAAGGGCGACGTCGTAGTCTTCCTGGCCTGTGAACAAGTAAGTTAAGCGGTATTCCGACCTAGCCGAGTGCTATTGTATGGTATTTCCTTTGGGAAGCTTTTAATCTCCAGCTCCTTGCTCCCAGTGCGTAGCCACCATGTAAACATTCCCTCCACATCTCATTCTGCACACAAACTGCAGCACAGACAAGGTCAGCAAAACCTGTCCTCAAGCTGCGCAGTGGTGGCGCACGCCTTTATCGGGAGGCAGAGGCAGGCGGATCTCTGTGAGTTCGAGGCCAGCCTGGTCTACAAAGCGTTAGCTCCAGGACAGGTTCCAAAGCTACAGAGAAACCCTGTCTCGAAACAAACAAACACACACCTTGGCCAATAGCTTAGCTTTCTACTGGAGCTAACCAGCCCCTTATAACTTAATTTAAGCCATTTCTCTTCATCTTCATGCTGCCATGTGGCTCATGGCTGTTACCTCAGCTCCTACATGTCCTGCTTCCTCTGTGTCTGACTGACCACTCTCTTCCCAGCATTCTTGGCTGCCCCCAAAATCCTGACTAGCTATTGGCCATTCAGCTTTTTATTAAACCAAATCCGAGTGACACGTCTTCACAGTGTCCAAAAAGATTATTCCAGCAGTGGCATCTTGAGGACTTCTGAGAAATGATCCTCCTAGCCAGCTCCGTCCACTGGGACCCAGCTTGATGGAAGCTTCTCGGCATATAGCTGGTCCACTCCGGCCCTCTCCCATGGAGACATAGTGGACACCATAGGGCTCCATCCTCCTCAGCATCACCTGAAGTAGATCATTCTTCTCAAAGCCTAGCATCCTGTTCTACCCCAGCCCCTCCAGTGTTCCCATCCCCACAGTATGGGGCAGGCATGCAGTGTCTCGCGTGATTAACGGGGACCAGAAAGTGTTTGATACAGGTTGAGCTACCAAGGGGTGAGCCCCTGCTTTGGTGTGGATCTTCCCCGGGTAACCTGGAGGTGTGACCTCAACTCAGGCTCAGAACTAAAGGAGCCTGAGGCCGTTCTTGAGACTTAAATTTATCTGTTTCCTTAGAGAGAGTGATTGGAGTCTCATCTGCATAAGGACATTTATCAGACGTTTGTGTCTCTGACACACTTCCTCTTGAATACTGATCTTCTATGACAATGATATTCTATCCTCATGCCCCAATTATATGATTTAGAATGTTTAAGAATGTTTTCTTACTTTGCTCTTGACAAAGTAATGAAGTAATTAAGGGCAGAGAGAGCCCGAGGAAGGGAACAATAGTAAAAGTCAGAAATCTAAAACAATGGAGAATTGAAACTGCCAGATGGAGACCAACAGGATAAGCAGTCATCTTTGAGGTTAAAATCAGAAAGTTCACTGGGCGGTGATGGGATGATTTAATCCCAGCACTCGGGAGGGAGAGGCATTTGGAGTTCTGTGAGTTCAAGACCAGTCTGGTCTACAAGACTCCCTTTCAAAAAACGAAAAAGAAAAAAAAAATTCAGAAATTTCAAAACAGAGCCAAGTGCAGGCCTGTAGTTACAGGACTCTCCAGGCTGAAGCATGAGATCAGAGAATGAGAAGGTGGAAGCCAGCCTTGGCTTGAAACCGTGTCTCAAAAAAAAGAAGATAGATATAGATAGATATAATTAGTTAATTTAAAAAAGGAAAGGAGAGAGAGAGAGAGAGAGAGAGAGAGAGAGAGAGAGAGAGAGAGAGAGAGGAGAGAGAGAGAGAAGAGAGAGAGAGAGAGAAATGAATGCTTTGGAAACTAAAGGTCAAAACAGATTTGGGGTAGAGGTTGTCTTAAAATATTTGAGTCTTAAAAATGTAGTGGAACCTGTCTGTCAGTGACATGTTGACCTTTAAACTGGTGAGCTGTAGCAGTCCATGGCACTTAGAAAGTGTCCTTCCTGTTGAGAAACACCAGCCATGCATACATGACCCTTCTGCCATGGAAGGGATGGCCATGAAAACCACAGGGAGCTTTCACCCTCCTGGGCCCCGAGGGGGAGGTGCTGCTGCAGCGGCCTGGCCAGGGCAGCTGCTCTGTCCTTGCTGCCCGACTCCTGCTGGCTCCTGCAGACTTGCCAGGAAGCCAGCTTTGTCTCCAGTTCCACATCTCCTTCCCTTCTGCTGCCTTCCCAGCTGTACTCAGAATTGCTGCTGGGCCTTCCTCTTCAGTGCTCTTGTCTTAAAAATTCCTTGCTCCGAGCCGTCGATTAAAACCTGCTGTGGGGGCTGAAGAGATGGCTCGGCGGTTGAGAGCACTGTCTGCTCTTCCAAAGGTCCTGAGTTCAGTTCTCAGCAACCACATGGTGGCTCACAACCATCTGTAATGAGATTTGCCCTCTTCTGGCCTGTGGGCATGCATACAGGCAGAACACTGTATACTAAATAAATAAGTAAATCTTAAAAAAACAAAACAAAAACAAAAAACAACTGTGGTCCTTCAGTACCATATAAAACAGGCATAGGTGACCGAAATTGAATTCAAATTGCAGGCATGTCCACTGACCGTTTGGTTTTAGGAGTACTCTGTGCGCTCTTGCTAGGTGCGTCACATATACTTCAGCTGCTGATTCAGCCCCACACCTGCTGTGAACTGATCCCATAATACTCAGGCCTCCCTGTGATTCAGTACCTGCCAGACTGAGACCCCTGCCTGCTTCCAGCCATTGAGTTCACAGTATGTGGTCACTGTAAAGACCAGCAGGCGGGTGTGCAAGGGTTGGAGTTTCCTGGGAAATGGTCTATGTGGCTACAGACTTCTTTAGTCTCAAAGCCTAGGTAGATGTTTAATACTCCCTTTCAGTGGGTGGCATGGGCTCCACAGTGTTGCAACCGTCAGTCACAGCAAAGTTCTGCAAACTCTACCAAGAGAAAAGCTGAGCATGGTGGAGAGGCAGGGGCAGCGTCACCGTGCCGGTCACATGGTGAACTCCAGGATAGCCAGGACTGTGTAGAGAGACCCTGTCTAAAAAGGGAAAGGGAACCGAGGAAATGAATGCTTGAAGCACCAGATGCATATTCCAGCATTGCATTTTGTAATTTTTGAAGCTTATGGCCTTACATGTGATATGTCAGCTGTGCTCGGGTGGGAGCTGTACGTAGAATCCATTTCTATCACCTCTGCCTTTTCCCGCTGACCATTTCCTTCATTTCTCCTTCAGCAATGGTGCGTGTGCCTCTGTCTGCGTGCACACTCTCAGATGTGTGTCCAGAATTCAACATAAGAAAATTTTACCAACCAGAAGCAGGCAGATTTCCGGGAGGTCAGCTAGAGTTACATGATGAGACCCTGTCTCAAAAAGCAAAACAAAACAAAAATCAACTTAGTTACCAGATGGTAAAAAATTGCTCCTAAGTGGGCTTCTGGCACTGAATCTCCTTTTCCATGTTCTCTGTTGAGAGTTAGCGACGTCTGCCTGAAGCTGGGGGAACGTGGGTGTCCCCACTGAGGTTGTCTAAGAAAATGTGTGTGGTAAATGAAGTGAGGGACCTGGATTGTTCATTTCTTCTTTTAGACAGGAAGCCAACAACCTCTCAGTCGTCCTGCCCCATCTCCCAAGCATCAACAAGAAATAGTTTGCTCTTATTATCCAAATTAACAAATTCTTCATTATTTAGGATGTAAAGAGTTGTGTGGTTTTTCTAGTTTAAAAATAAAAAGATTTTGTCCAGCTAAGCGGTGTATTGCTGGAGAGGGCAGTGAGAACAGGCCTCCTGGGAGCAGCTCACCCCAGCTCCCAGAGGCCTCTGATCCCTCTCCAAGGCAGATCTATACTCCAAAGCCCTCGAGGTGATGAGAGCCACTCTACAAACGATGTAGAAAGGAGGGCATCATGGGCTAGAAACAGGAAGAAGGGAATAGATAGAGCCTTAAAAACTGCAGAGGTCACAGGAAACCGACTTTGAACTCTGACTCTGATAAGCTAGGTGAGCTTCCCATATGGTGGCTTGCTTTACACTTTCAAAGACAGACATTTTGGCCAGCATGGTAGTGAATGCCTTTAATCCCAGCACCAGGGTTGCAGAGGCAAGAGGACCTCTGTGAGTTCAAGGCCAGCCTGGTCTACAGAGTGAGTTCCTGGACAGCCAGGGCTACACAGAAAAACCCTGTCTTATAAACAAAACAACACACACACACACACACACACACACACGAAGACAGAAATTCTGAAACTCTAAAAGGACTCAGACTAAGTTACATCCGTTTTCAAAAACTAGCTGGGATTTGAGAAATATGGAGACTAAAATCCTTCACCTTCAGGCACTGCTCTTTGCTTGTCAGTCATTTCATGGCAGGTGGTTCTGTTACTCCCCAGTGTTTGATGTGTATTTGAGCAGACTGTTCCAAATGCCTATAAATGCAAGGACTGCTTCCTGCCACCACTTCCTGTACACATGGGTCAAATGATTTCTAAGGTGGACCAGGTGAGGATCCCAGTCATGCATTTGTATGCACCTTTCTGTTTTATTTTAGTTTTTTGAGGTGAAGTTTCACACTGTAGTCCACGCAGCAATCCTCCTGCCTCAGCCCCACTGAGCCTTGGGAATACAGGCACGAGCCAGCACACCTGGCTGATGATACACTTTTTAGAAATTCTAGATGATGTTAAGCAATGTTTAGCTCCACTGGCTCAAGGAACAGTGAGCCACACCCACTAATGTGAGGGGGAGTTTGATTTTTCCGCTCACGGTAATGTATCTGTTGGTAATGGCATCAAGTTGGAAAAATATAGAACGAAGGCCTAGAGGCAGGTAGGACATTTCCTGAGAGGAAAGCCATTCTGAACTAAAAGCAATGAAATTGTGTACAAATCACATTTAACTTGCCCAAAGAAAGATTATATCCCCTTTCTTCATTTAAGGCAACAGCATAAATGTTTCTTTCCCCGTGTGCATTATTACCTAAAACATTATTGAATTCTGGGATATTTCTGTTCTGAAGTATTGTTCTTTATTCTCATGGATGTTTATTTTTTTTTCACTTTAGGATATTGAAAAAACATATGAAATTGTGTGTCAGGAAGGTTCCAACTTAAACCCAGACCTGGGCGAGCTGGTGGTCATTCCTTTGTATCCCAAAGAGAAATGCAACCTGTTCAGGCCGGTGGATGAAACTGAGAAAAGATGCCAAGCAGACCAGAGAAGGGTGGTGCTGACCACCAGCTGTGGGGAATCTCTGATCTGGAGCCACACGGTCAAATTTGTTATCGACGTTGGTGTGGAGAGAAGACAGGTAATTATCATCCCAGGGGCTAGAGTTGGCCAGCCAGCACCAGCACCAGCACCCACTTGGGTTCCTGCTACACACCAGTGGCCAGAAAACGAGGGTGCACGGTGACCCAAGGTTTTCTTTATTTGATCAGACGTGCACAGAGTGGTTGCAGCCACCAGTTAAAGTCTTGGCTGTGTCTCCTTAGCATATTGGTATTCTTGAAGAAATGAATTGCAGTACAGAGGTTTGAGGAAAGGCCAAATGTTAGCATAAAGGTCTTGGTTCCCGTCTACCGCCTGCTCATCTCTTTTCTCCCACCCTTCTTTTCCTTCTTCCTTTTAACTGGGGATTAAACCCAGGGCCTCCCACATGCTAGCCCAATGCCCAGCCCCTTGTGTCTTTAGGTAAACTCCTGGCATAGTACATTGTTGGGCTTCTGAAGCTTCTCTGGTGCATGATGTGTGATTGATTATCTGTTTATCAGCACAATTAGCATATTACTTCAGGGAAATTAGCTTCAAGTGAATTGACTAACTTTTGCAAATACTGACTAATTGAACAAAATTTTTTAAATCTAAATATTTTAGAAAAGAAATTATTGCTAGTCATGATGGTAATGGCGTACACCTTTAGTTCCAGCACTTGGGAGGCAAGGGCAGGCAGAGCTCTGTGAGTCCAGGGCAGCCAGGCTGTTACACAGAGAAACCCTGTCTCAAGGAAGAAAGAAAGAGCAAAAGAAAGAAAATAAATTATTAAAACTGGGAGGTGGAGGGCTAGAGAAATGGCTCAGAGGTTAAGAGCACTGCTTGCTTTTCCAAAAGTCCTGAGTTCAATTCCCAGCAACCACATGATGGCTCTCACAACCATCCAAAATGAGGTCTGGTGCCATCTTCTGGCCTGCAAGCATACAGAACTCTGTACATAGAACAAATAAATCTTTAAAAAAAAAAACAAAACTGGGAGGTGATGGTGCATGCCTTTAATCCCAGCAACTTGGAATGCAGAGGCTGGCAGGTCTCTGTGAGTTTGAGACAAGCCTGGTCTACAGAGTGAGTTCCAGAAAAGCTAGGGCTACACAGAGAAACCCTGTCTCAAAAAACAAACAAACAAATAAAATAATTTAAAGATAAATAAATTATAAATGAAATAGCTTCATACAAAATATGTTTATCATTATCTTTAGATTTGAAAAATAAAGATATTGTTTCTTAAGCTCCAAAGACACTAGAACTAAAAAAAAAGCAACAATAACCAAAAAAACCCTTTTGAGACAGAGAGGAAACTACCAGATTTTATCCCTTGAGAAAACTGCACTTCCTGAATGGCCTTGTTTATTGTGACACCTTGGTGTCCCGGCAGATATGAAGACTCCCTTGAAAGAAAGAGTCAGTCTCTTTTGAACCAGGCTCTTGCCAGCCACATAGCCTAGCTGGCCTTGAACTTAAGGTTCCGTCTCAACCTCCCAGTGCTGGGATCCTAGTTGCACATCGCCATGCCTGACTCATTAGAGTCAGTCTTCATCATTCCTAGAGCCCAAGCTGTCACTTGCCCTTTCAAAGCACACGCATGTGTAGCTATTACGTCTGTGTGGCATTTGTAATAGGTACATTCCCCAGGAAATCCCAGGATGTGTCATAAAAGTGGGCCCACTGAGGTAACACTCCGTCTAAACAAAACATCAAAGCATTACAGCCCTGTTGATTAGAAACCCTCTTTGGTGTGGCATTGGGTGGGGAGGGTATGCCCAAACCTCAGCAGTTCAGTACTGTGGCTGGTGACACTGAGGTTCCATATTCCAGAGGTGCAGTGGACACAGGCAGCTTATAGAGGTCAAGGCTCTCACAGTTTCCACCTCACGGTGACTGGCAGACACCGAAGGAAAAGAGCCTGACAGCATTTCTGTGGTGGCGCACTGCGGGGCAGGCACCTTGGAAAGAGGCGGGTGGCTGCTCCTGCATTTCCAGGAGCTAACATGCTGTGTTTCTGTTAAAGGTATACAACCCCCGAATCAGAGCCAACTCCCTCGTCCTGCAGCCCATCAGCCAAAGCCAAGCGGAGACCCGCAAGCAGCTTCTTGGGTCTTCTCCCTCAGGTAGTGTGGTAGGCACAGGAGCAAGCAGTGTGAAGTCCTTCCGAGATGTATGTCACAGCAACACTGAAGCCATTTCCCTTGACTTCTTTTAGGAAAACTTTTCTGTCTGTACACTGAAGAATTTGCCTCCAAAGACATGAGGCCGCTTAAGCCAGCAGAAATGCAGGAAGCCAACCTGACCAGCATGGTGCTCTTCATGAAGAGGGTAGACATCGCGGGCTTGGGCCGCTGTGACTTCATGAGCAGGCCAGGTAACTTTGCACTCAGGTTTTCTTCTTATTCCTGCTACTTCTTCCTTCTGTGGTATCCGAGAGCATGTGGTTCCTGTCAGTGTAAGCCACGTGGGGTGTGGTCACTGCTGATACCTTCTCACCATCACAGGCAGAAACTCTCTAAAGAAGGTGTGTGTGGTGTAATGTGGTGTGGTGTGGCGTGGCGTGGCGTGGTGTAGCAAGGGCTATCTTGGTTAGGGTTACTTTTGCTGTGCTGAAACACTATGACCAAAAGCAAGTTGGGGAGGAAAGGCTTTATTTATTTATTTATTCATTCATTCATTCATTTATTTATTTATTTATTTATTTATTTATTTATTTATTATGTATACAATATTCTGTTGTGTGTCTGCCTGCAGGCCAGAAGAGAGCATCAGATCTCATTACAGATGGTTGTGAGCCACCATGTGGTTGCTGGGAATTGAACTCAGGACCTTTGGAAGAGCCGGCAATGCTCTTAACCACTGAGCCATCTCTCCAGCCCTGGAAAGGCTTTATTTATGTGGCTTATACTTGCAGATTGTTGTTCATCATTGGAGGAAGTCAGGACAGGAACTCAACCAGCACAGAAATCTGGAGGCAGAAGCTGATGATGCAGAGGCCATGGGGTGCTGCTTACTGACTTGCTCAGCCTGCTTGCTTGCTTGCTTCCTTCTTTTCTTCCTTCCTTCCTTTCTTTCTTTTGTTTGTGTTTTTTTGAGACAAGGCCTCTCTGTAGCAACCCTGGCTGCCCTGGAACTAGCTCTATAGATCAGGCTGGCCTCAAACTCACAGAGATCTGCCTGCTTCTGCCTCCAGAGTGCTGGGATTAAAGGCATGCACAACTGCTACCGGACCAGCATGCTTTCTTATAGAACCCAGGACCACCAGCCCAGGGATGGCACCACAATGGAGTAGACCTCCCCACATCAATCATTAATTAATAAAATGTCTTACAGGCCAACCTAAAAGCCGATCTTATATAAGCATTTTCTTAATTCATGTTCTCTCCTCTCATATAACTCTGGCTTGTGCAAATTGACATAAGACTAGCCAGCACAAGGGCCAAAGCCTAGCGTCTGGTATTTTCCTGTCACTCTTTGAGTTCATGTTTGAGACAGGGTCTGTCATTGAGCCTAAGGCTCACTGAGTGGCCTGACTAGCTGGCCAGTGAGCATGTGGCTGGGATTCTTCTACCTCTCCCCCTGCTACCAGTTCCTGAGACTGTAGCTGTGCACCACGAGCCTGGCTGTTTTTGTGGGTGCTGGGGATCTGATGTCAGATCCTCGATCTTGTACCCTTTCCCCAGCCCAGAGAATAGCTTGTCCTCCGGACAGTGGAGTCAGAAGGACTGGCAAGAGCGGCAGCTATAGAGAGGGATGGAAGGGCAAGATAAACAGAAGGTAAAAGATACGTTCCTGGAGGGGCCTGGTGTCCTCCTTGTGAATTAGAGTAGCATTCAGATGTCACTCCTTTGCAGTTTAGGTCAAACATCCAAGAGAGGTGAGGTTCCTGAAGCAAGTCTGATCCTAGTCAGAACAGTTTTCCTCCAGGGGTCAACTGAGCCTACTGGCCCTGGCTTTCTTCTTGTCCCCAGAGCTACTGAAGTGCTGAGGGAAAGGCCAGTGAAGCACGGGCCAAACAGCCACTGTGCCCAAAGCAGAGCGATGTTACATGCTAAATCCCTCTAGTGTCTGGGAAGTGGTGGCAACTGTACTTGCCTTTGTTTTTCTTTTTTTTTTCTTTTTCTTTTTTCGGTGTTTTAAGACAGGGTTTCTCTGTAGCTTTTGGAGTTCTCTCTGCAGAACAGGCTGGCCCCAAACGCAGAGATCTGCCTGTCTCTGCCTCACAAGTGCTGGGATTAAAGGCTTATGCCACCACTGCCCAGCAAGCTACATGTCTTAACCTTTCTTTTTGCTTTTTGGTTTTTCAAGACAGAGTTTCTCTGTATAACCCTAACTGTCATGGAACTCACTCAGTAGACTAGGTGGGCCTCGATCTCAGAAACTAACCTGCTTCTGCCTCCAGAGTTCTGGGATTAAAGGTGAACACCGCCACTTCTTGGCTAAGCCCAGCTACGCTGTCCATGTCAACCACCAGCTGGTGAGGAAGGTCTGCCAGCACCCGCTGTCTGCATATCATATCTGTTTAGACCCCCACCTGTTCTCTGAAAGCTCAGTCACTTGTGTGTGTTTACTGGTGTGTTAAATCACTTAGACAATAGCCCAGGGACTGGACGCTGTAATTCGCTCTACTTTATAGATGAGAAGCCGAGTCGCTAGACACAAGGGGACGCACAGAAACGGGCAGGTGGCATCTGCCCTGACAGTGGCCGGTGCCTGACTCTGCTGCTGTTTCCTACTGAAAAGTCCTGGTGTTTCCTCTTCTCCTGGGTGTTCTTTGTCCAAGGCTCCTTGCCAAGCATGGGCAGCAGGTGCCTATAAATGAGTGGAGCACAGTGAGGGGGCTTCCCCATTTCCCCTCCCATCGTGCTCCTGAAAGTGATGGGGACCTAGTGCCACAGCCAGGGAGACACTGGCTGTCAGAGCAGGGTCCTGTTTCTATAACCTTTGTTCTGTGACTTAAAACGTAGCTTCCACAAAGCAGGCAAATGTCTGGATCATCATATAAAGGGCTCTAGCTTAAAAAGTATGTTTGCTCTTAGTTTTTGCTTGTATCTTTGTGAAAATAGATTCCCCTCCACACACACACACACTTTTGGCCAGTAGTTAAAATTTTTCGTCATGCTTACCTAAGAAGTAAATGGCAGTCTGCCTGTGTTGTCTGTGTCCTTGGTCAGATTTTGTAAGACAGAGAAGTCAGCAAGAGGCCATCAAGGTAGGGTATTTAAAGTGGGAGCTATGTGACCCAGGCTTGTCGAGTGCTCTCCTTCCATCCGTCCTGGCTGTAAGGAGGACATTTAGGGGTGAGAGTGTCAGAGCTTCCTTCTTTTTACCCGATGACCTCTGAACCTAAGATGGGGCGACTCTGGCCACAGATAGGTCAGCTACAGGAACCCTTCCCAAAGCGCCCTCCACTGAAGTTGTTTTCACCTTTTTGTTGTTTTTACATTTTGGTGTTGCTAGAGATTGAAGCCAGAGTCCAAGCATGCTCTGAGAGTGTTGTACCACTGAGCCACAGTTCAGGGCAAGTCTGATCCTTTTTCATGACGGTAGGGATGGGCCTAGAGATTGAGTGATGGGCATGTACCCTACCACTAACTACAGCATGCATTTCACTGTGAACACTGCCATCCAGCTCTACTGCTCAAGTCTTGGCGCCCTCGGCATCAGCCTGCTCCAGAGAGGCGGTGTTTGGTGAACTAGATATGAGGGGAGAAGAAAAGCCAGGCTTGCTCGAGGTTCTGAAGAAATCAGACATCAGAGATCCCTAAAAATCGACTGGACTGTGGACTGCTCTGTGACGGGATCCCTGCACTCATTCTCTCTCTTTCTCCTTCTCCCTGCTGGGATCCCTGCTCTCTGTGTGGCTCCTGGGTGCTGCTTACTTCACAAGACTTCAGACTGATAACTGGGAACAAAGGGGTCAGAGTCCCCATTTACTTTTGGCTCCTGACAATACACACACAACAGTCTTCTGCTGTGCTTGGGGAAATGTGGCTGTGCATCGCTCATCATTTTGGAAAAAAAAAAAATAGAAGATGCTTGTAGGCAGTGCATTTAATTCAACTTAGAATTGAAATATCTGAGCACTGCAAACTGCCCTTTTCAGGATCTGTGAACCGTGTGGAAATGGACTTGGCATGACTAGGTTACCGGCAGTTAAGTGAGTTCCCTCGGCGTGGACCTCTCTCCCTTGGCTGCCTGAGGATAGACCTCCATGAAAGTCTCACAGCCACTGTCGACCTGGGTCAGGAAGCTCAGGAGCAGCTGATGCCTCAGCAGAAACAGATGGCTGAGACTTTCTGTCCCTGGAAGGCAGAGCTGCCAAATAGCATCTCTGTGGTCATAATCAAAACTTGTTTTACTATTAGCATATAAAACTGGTTTGGGGATGACCAGGATTTCTGTGATTTTGAAAAAAAAAAACAACAAAAAACCTGAGAGCCAGGCATGGTGGTATATGCCTGTAATCGCAGTATTTGTGAAGTGGAAATGGAGGCAAGAGAGTTGTATGTTTGAGGTCATCCTGTATGTGGATTTCCAGGTCAGCCTGGGCTACGTGAAACCCTGTCTCAAAAAAAAAAAAAAAAAGAGAGAGAGAGAGAGAGAAATAACCATATCCAGCTTGGACTTCTAGCTTGGCATATAGGGCAAGGTAAGGGAGAACCTGGAGAAAACACAAAGTGAAGGCAGGGATGGACTTGAAAGAGGGAACCAGCTCTGAAGTGGCCCCATCAGGGCGCTCTGGGGCAGGGGCTGGGTTTGGAAGGGGGATCCAGCTCTGAAGGGGCCGCATCAGGGCTCTGGGGCAGGGCTGGACTCGGAAGAAGGATCCAGCTCTGGCCCCACCAGGGCTCCGGTACACATTTTTCACTAGACATTCCGGTTCCCGAGTCAGTGAACCCAGATCTTCTGACATCACAATCACACACCCAGAGATGTTAGTGAGGAAGCCCGCAAGTCTGTAAAGCACTGTAAACTGAGTCTCCTTTGAAACACAGATTGGTCTTAACACACCAGTCTGTGCCCAGGAGAGTGAGAGAAAGCCACCTGCTAGCTTGACTCGGTGATCACCCCCCCCCCCCCCCCGGCTGCACGTGGAGCTCTGGCTAGGGAAGGGCTCCTTTCTGCAAGCAGGATGCCTGCTGCGTGTTGCCTCCAGAACAGTCCAGAGCTAAGAGACCGTACAACCACTGTAGCTGTGGGGGCCACAGCTAGGGTGCATTCATTCGTGGCAGCCAGAGGACAACTTGCGCCAGTTCTCTCTTTCCACCGAGTGGGTTCCGGGGTGGAGTCTGGCCTGTCAGGCTTGTGCTGCAAGTGTTTCCCCCCACTGACTGCTGGGTGCCGCACAGACACTACTGTCTGTGCAAAGGCCACAGGGAATTTATCACCATCTTCAGAGAAGGGGGGCAGGTGCCAAGAGGAATGTGTCAGGAACAGTTCCCAAGACGAAACCCATTGTAACACCTTGGAAACATGAAAGTCATTTTATAGATACTAAAAATGTATAGGGGAGGGATATTAAAGGCACAGAATGGAAATAGTGGTTTTTTGGGGGGGTTTTGTTTGTTTGTTTGTTTTGTTTTGTTTCCAAGACAGGGTTTCTCTGTAGCCTTGGAGCCTTTCCTGGAACTAGTTCTTGTAGACCAGGCTGGCCTCGAACTCGCAGAGATCCGCCTGCCTCTGCCTCCTGAGTGCTGGGATTAAAGGCAATCAAAGTAATTGCTTCAAGGGTAAGGTCAGTTAGTTCATATATTTTTAACCCTTGGAAAAGTGACCAGGGTTCGGCAAATGCTTGGTATTGCAGGTGCGAGACACTCCTTACTGAGCTCAAAATACCAAGGCTGCCTGCCCTGGACTGCAGAGGGCAGTTTCCATGGGTGTGCAAACAGATAATGAGTCACAGAGATGAGGTGGCAGCACCACAGTACCCTGAGTCGGGCTCCTCCTAGCACAACTCCCTCACTGAACCCATACTGCTGCTCGGTCAGCCCCTCCCACAGAGGGACTTGATCCTTTTTACCAATCACCAGCTGCCTAGTCAAGACCTGCCCCACTGATTGGTGGAAGGAGAAGACAGGCACATGGAGGAGTTTGTGTGGGATTCCTTCTGGATAGAGTGAAAGCTTGGAACAGTGAGGAAATGATTGTAGTCCCTCAGATAAGTGTGAGTGACCAGGGAAGGGAAGCCTGTGAGCTTGCAGTGACATTCCACAGAAAGCAGAGCTGTCATTGACAAGAATGTCTAATAAGAAGGCTGTTTTGCTCCTTTTGAAGCTACCTTTAGAATAAAGCAGTCTTGTTCTACAATGAGGTAGCCTTGCTCTGACCATTCATTTTCTGTCTACCGTGATTTGCATTCAGGGAACACTGCCGTTGAAACACCCTCATCTAGGCCATTCTACTCTTAAATGTACTGTTATGGGCAGTCCTGGGGAGATGTCTTAGAATGCAGTATAGCAAGTGCTGCTGGGTTAGGTGTTAGAGTCCCTCACGTGTGCCATCCATGAGCATTAACCCATTCCTCCTTTATGATAAACGCACGAGAAAAGCTTTGTGCGAGGCCCAGGAGCACGGTTCTGAAGTCATTTCCGTCCTTCTGTTAACTCTGTGAGCAGCCAACTTGACTTCAGGACGTTAAAATGAGTAGTCAGTGCTCTTAGGGAACAGAGCCTGTCTGTCCAGCCTTATGCTCGTGCAGAGTCGTCGTGGGGCCTGTAGCCCATCACACGGCTTTGCTGTGTCCAGGTGCTGCTCCCTGGTGAGGCCAGTGTTCCCGGTCCTTCCTTCAGCTGCTGCCGGCCCCTCTGTAGCACATCAGCTGTCCCTTTGGGACCACAGCTCTCTGATGGAACTCTTGGACTACTTTTCTAAGTAGCCTGTCTGTTTCCTTCCTGGCACTGCAAACTCTCAAGGTTCTGCATTTACCAGTGTGGTCAGGCCTAGAGTCCCCAGGGGTGAAGAGAAGGCCATTCTGCTTCGTACTAAATTTTGATGGTGAGTGCCAGGCAATGCTGGCGCATGCCTTTAATCCTAGCACTCGTGAGGCAGAGGCAGGCGGATCTCTGAGTTCGAGGCCAGCCTGGTCAACAGAGTAAGTTCCAGGACAGGCTCCAAAGCTACAGAAAAACCCTGTCTCAAAAAAACTAAAAAACAAAACAAAAAAAAATTTTTGATGGTGAAAAAAAAAAATCAGAAGCAAAAAGTGACTGACTTCACTGTCCCTCAGTAGTAGGGGGGGTGTCACTTTCAACAGAGCTCCCTGTGATGGCTCCTTATCACCCTGTCTGTTCCTGGTCCCTTGCTTCAGTTGCTGTTCTCCCTACCCCCCAACAAGGCTGCAGGGCAGCGTTGGTGTATGCCAAACCGCACTAGTGGTTTCTTAAAGCTCTCCTGGCCTCTTGACATTAGTGGGAATCTGATCAAATCAGAGCTTTGTAGAGTTTCTCAGTGTGCCTAAAATTTTGACAGTCACCTTCAGTGGTCAAAGTGTAAACAGCAAATAAGTGATTTTTTTTTCCCTGTCAGTCACCTAAAAACTCCCTGGCATAGGCAGGTTCAGTTGCTTCTTGGGTGCCTATGGTTGGGCCTATGGGTGCCGTCTCCCACACACCACATACATGCCAGTGCTAAGACCGACAGAAGGCAGCCATTGGCTCTCTTAGATCCTTTCGTTTTAGGTGGCACAGCAGGAGTTGGCTTCCCCGTGTAGCCTTTATTTGGACACCAGGTAGCAGAGAGGTGGAAAAGCATATTTAATACGACTTGATTCCACAAACTCAGATACTACATGGACTTCTTTGTGGAAACTGAGCGGATATAACAGTACTGGTGCCTGTATAATCTAAGTCGGAAAGAAATGAGGGACAGGGGAAAGTCAGTTTGTTTGCAGTAACCTCGTGTGTCTGTGTCTGGGCTTTCTGTTTTCTCCGAGAAGTCTTTCTGACTTCTCTGCCGCTCTGTCTTCTTTGTTCTGCTGTTCTTGTCATATCTGTTTACTGGGTTCTAGACCTCGTGTCTTTGCCTTATTGAGCAATGATATTTCTGTCTTCCCTTATGTGTGCTCAGGGCTGGCTCTGTAGACCAGTGCCGGGACTGTTTCTAGTCAGTATTCTGAGCCTGCAGCAGGCCCTCTGGCTGGTTGGCTGGTGGGAGCAGGCTCTGTTCTGGATGCTGTGTGAGCACCAGATATGTTCCCTCCAGTCACACCGATTGGAGCATTGCTGTCTGGTCCCGAGAGGTCTCAGATCCCCAGCATCATCTTTGACCCACCAGGACTGCAAGAGTCCCTGGCCGTCTTCTGCACAGCAGCCTGCCACTCTGTCCGGGCCCTTATCTAGACAGCCGTAAGGCTTTCCCTCACAATCTAATGACTCAGAGTCTGGCCAGTTCTTGCTTCACAGGTTTTGTTGCTTGGTTGCTTGCTTTATACAAGAATGAAAAATCCCTACCTGCTGTTCCATTTCAGTTGTGCAAAATATATTCCTTTTTTTTTTTCTTTTTTTCTCTTTCCTAGCCCCAGAAAGCCTGATGCAAGCCCTGGAAGATTTAGATTACCTGGCAGCCCTAGACAATGATGGGAATCTTTCCGAGTTTGGAATCATCATGTCCGAGTTCCCTCTGGACCCACAGCTCTCCAAGTCTATCTTAGCATCCTGTGAATTTGACTGTGTAGATGAAATGTTAACCATTGCCGCCATGGTAACAGGTATTCCTTAATGACCCTTCTTTTGTACCACGAATCCACAGCAAGTCTAGATTTAAATGGAGTAAGCAGCAGGGACAGTGGTTGGTCCATCTAACTTTGCAGATGACAGTAAAGTGGGGTTTTGTTTGTTTCTTTTTATTTTCGAGACAGGGTTTCTCCATGTGGTCCTGACTGTCCTGGAACTCATTCTGTAGACCAAGCTGGCCTTGAACACAGAGATCCACCTGCCTCTGTCTCCCAAGCACTGGGATTAAAGGCGTGCGCCACCACGGCCTTGCAGTAAAGTGTTTTAACAGACTAGAAAGGGGAGATTTTTAAAATTACCTAAATGTAAAATTTCAAAAGGTCATGCTTGGCTTCTTGCCAACAGGACTAGGGTAGTGCAAACAGCAAACAGCCACGAGGCAGCGCTTCCCAGATAACCGTGTGGCTTTGCTTCCTGCCAGCTTCACTGATACTGGCACCTACATTTTCACGTAGTCTTTGACAGCAGCACGGACTAAATGCTGCGCTGCTTCGGAACATAGTCCTAATCCTGTGTCTGACTCAGGGGGCCCCTTGACACCCTGCTTCCCCTGTATGAGCAGGGCACTAACTGCCGTTGGCAAAGCAACATGCACAAAAGGGAGAAAGAATTAAGACAGCTCACTCTCAATTTCTTTGGCTTCCAAATAAACAAGAATATTGAGAACATCATATTAATTCAGAGAACCAAGACAGGAGTGGGTTCATAGACAGGGGTCCTGCCTCTGGGCACGCTGGGCCAGGATGAAGTGTCCTCTGCGTTGCTGACTGTGACCTCTTGTATCTTAAAGCTCCCAGTTGCTTCTTGCATGTGCCTCAAGGTGCGGAGGAGGCTGCTGAGACTTGCTGGAAAACGTTCTTGCACCCTGAAGGTGATCACTTTACGCTCATCAATGTCTACAGGGCCTACCAAGACACAGCTTTGAACTCTACCAATGAGCGTACGTGAACATGATCCCCAAAAACCACTTTCCCGTACCTTCCCCCTTCCCCAGTTGAGGCTCAGATATTTGAATTATCTGTAGCCTTCCTTCTGCTAGCCCCACCAGCCGTTCGGACACCTAGCATGTCGCAGCACAGGTCTAGATTTGGGGAGCTTGAGAACTCTAGGCAGCCAGCTCAGAAGCGGCAAGCCTGAAGCACAGTAACAGACAGAAAGTATGGGGTGGGGGAAGGGCGGGGCAGACATCCCTGGTACCCTCCTTGTCCCTGAATTGCAGTGGCTATCATCATAGTGTCACAGGAGAGGGCCTGCTGCTGGGGGAGCTGGCAGCACCTCTTCAGGACGAGGGTCAGAGGATTGCCCACAGAAGGCTCTTCTGCTTCCCACAGACCAGCCTCTACTTCCTTTGCTCCAGAAGACTGTATAAAAAATATTTGCAATGTGGAAAAATCTCTAGCTCAGTTTGCAAGGCAGTAGGATCCCATCAGGAGCAGAGATCGTGTTTCTAGAGTGGACTAGAGGGACAGTGATCGGCTTTTGAGAACCAGGCGGGGTGATGGTGTCTGACCAAGTATGTACTCCTCCTATTTTGAGTGGGACAAGTGGACAGGACAAGGTAGATGAGGGTCTGCTGTCCATTGGGCCAAGGCCATCTGCAGTCTTCAGTCAAGATGCAATTGCAGGTGCCAACAAAGTACCTTGAAAGAAAGTTGCAGGGCTGGAGAGATGGCTCAGGGCTTGAGAGCACTGACTGCTCTTCCAGAGGACCTGGTTCAGTTCCCAGTATCCACATAGCAGTTTACAACTCTCTGTAACTCTAGTTCCAGGGGATCTGACGCCTTCACACCAATGCACATAAAATAAAGTTAAACAAATTACTTAAAAAAAAAAAAGAAAGAAAGCTGCGCCCAGGGTCGATGAGGAACTAACATGATATAATGAACTCCCAGGTCAGCCTGGTAGGGCCTTACCAAATGAAGTATGGGTCTAGCTCTGGGTCTCCAGCAGTACACATCTGTACAGAGAAGGAAGTGCAGATGCTTCCCTCCCTATAGCCACGAGCTGGGAAACGTGCTTCTGACACCCCAGTACACTGGGCTCACAGCAGCTGCTACAGGTGTGGCCGATCCCACAGCCACCGGAGCGCCCTATCCTAGCTGCCTTCCTACCACTCCCTCACCTGACCTTCGATAGCGCTTAAAGACTACCACATCATTTCTGAGTGGCCTTCTGTTCTCCCTCTAGACTGTGTGGAGACGTGGTGTCATGATTACTTCCTCAACTGTTCTGCTCTGAGGATGGCAGATGTTATCCGAGCAGAACTCTTAGAAATTATTAAGCGGATTGAGCTTCCTTATACAGAGCCTGCCTTTGGCTCCAAGGAAAACAGTCTGAACATCAAGAAATCACTGCTCTCTGGATACTTTATGCAGGTAAGCAGGAGTGGAGCTGCCTTGGTACGTGTGGCACGAATTCCACATACATAGGAGATTCAGCCGGCAATCTCCTTACAGTAATCGTTTTATTGACCTTAACTTTTTAATAACACTAAAAAGATGTCAATTTAAGATTTGGTATTTAAGCATACTTCTCAAGCCAGAGTACTGTATGTAAATTTTGTCTAAGGAGACCGATCTTCTTCCCTAGAGGGAAGAAGACACCACAGCTCCTCTTTCCCTTTTACCAGTGATCTGAATGCCCAGCAAGTTAAAGTACCGCCTCAGTTGTTTCTTTCATTTCCGTTGAGAGGCTAAATAATGTCCATGACAGAGGTAGGTATATTCTTCACATCAGAGTGAGCCACAGTGCACCCCAACGAGCAGTTTTAATGGAGAGATAGATGACATTTCAGTATAGCTCTCTTCATCTGTGAGGAAACGTAGGTTATCTATATAAGAGGTATGGTAAAGATGAGCTGAGCTAAACACTAGGCATAAAGCCTTGGTAGTGTGGACAGTTGATGGCAGAGCTGGTGGCATGCTACGTTCAATTTCATGACCCAAACTTTACAGTCACACTGTTTCAGCGGCTGCCCTAAAGTGCTGAAGCTAACTGTCGTCACTATTTCAAGTTTTAAGACAAAAGTTCACTGTGACTTATTTTCCATGATTTGAAAACAGGAAAGAAACATGGGTAACAAAATTTTAATTTTATTCTGTATAAAAATTTTCTACTAACGTGTTTGTTTCGATTCCCTTTTTCTTTGACCCTGCCTTTTAGATTGCTCGGGATGTTGATGGGTCAGGTAACTACTTAATGCTCACACACAAGCAGGTTGCGCAGCTGCATCCACTGTCAAGCTACTCCATCACCAAGAAGATGCCCGAGTGGGTCCTCTTCCATCAGTTCAGCATAGCCGAGAACAACTACATCAGTGTCACCTCAGCAGTCTCACCGGGGCTGTAAGTCTGACTGAGGAGGGAGGGCTTGTGTTGAGCGCTGGCTGGATCTGGGGGCCGGGGGTGACTCAGAGGAGGAGGAGGAACGGTGAGGTTGAAGAGACAGGCAGTTCCCAGAGGGTTTGTAGGCCACAGAGGGTTTAGATGTTATCCCAAGCACAATGCACAGCAACTGGTGTTTGAAACAAGAGGAAGGCCTCTATATGATATAAAGATCTCTGTATAACTGGTAAGTGGAGAAACACTGAGAACAGTCTCAGAGACGACTCCAGACTTAAAGGCACCTCGTAATGTTCAAGGTCACAGCTTACTTACAGAGGTGGATTCGTAGGAGAACTATGAGGTTAAGAAACAAAGATGCTCTCCCTGGTACCTCAAAGCTTTCCAATCATATGCTCTGATCCCACTCTTCATAATGGCCCCGTACTAGAGAAGGAACATTCAGAAGTGCAGTGAGACTGACTGCACGAAAACCAGAGTGCATTTTATGTACAGAGGCAGAACAGGGTACCAGATCTTCAGATGAAATACCAGGGCCATGTATTCTCTGGGGCTGGGGCAGACTCCCACACTCCTGACATGTCTGCCAGTCCCCAGCTCTCATCACTGTATGTTTTAAATGAACAGGTTTATGCAGCTGGTCCCACAGTACTATTTTAGCAACCTGCCTCCTAGTGAAAGCAAGGACATCCTGCAGCAAGCCTCGAGCCACCTACCCACCACAGCGGTGAAAAAGGACCAGGATGGGTGTGACAAGTGCCCCGATGCTGCGGAGCAGAGATGCTTGATCCAGTGACCTCTCCAAGACAGAGTGCAATAAGGACACCAAGGGGAAGCCGGCGGTGGGCTGCTGGAGCCAGGACAGTCCTGGACAGTACCACTTCAAATGATTTTAAAATAAAAAAATAGTTTTTATTAAGTTCTTAAAATTACTATTCCATCTTTTTCTTATTGGAAGTTTTTAACCAATCATTCATAATTTGACCAGAACTTAAAAAAAAAATTAAAATGTAAATGTGTCACAGACACATGGAACAGAAGCCTACTTTTTGTAGAGGACTTGACTGAATAAAATAATGAGTTTTTCAGTATCTCCCCAGTGGTTTCTTGGTAATTATACATAAACAAGTCCTTCACTGTCCGGGGGAAATGGACTAGACAGATAGATGGTCTTTCAGCTTTTCCATGATCTCACTCATCTTGTCGTCTGGGATTACCATCACAGTTCGCAAGGGCTTCATCGGCACATCATCAAAGGACCATCTGCCTCCCAGACAAGTGTCGCTCTCCCCCTGCACCGAGTAGCTGAACTTCAGGATCGCTTCCTGTAGCAAAAGAGGAGACGAGGAAAATGTAGACAACTCAAAAGGCAGAGCTCATTTAACCCAAAATAAAGAATTCTGTCTGGTATATGTGCTATAAGAAAAACAGTGGAGCTGGGCGATGGTGGTGTGAGCCTTTAATCCCGGCATTCAGGAGGCAGGGGCAGGTGGATCTCCCTTGAGTTTTTGAATTCAAGGCCAGCCTGGTGTAAGCAGTGGGTTCCATTACAGGCTCAAAACCTACACAGAAAAACTCTGTCTCAAACAAAAAAAAAAAAAAAAAAAAAGAGAGAGAGAGAAAGAGAAACAGGAAGGAAGTAGTTCTGAATAAAGTAGGTTCAAATGGACACTTTGGGGAGACCAAACAAATTTCAACTCACAGGAGCCCATGGATTAAGGTATGCCATTTCCAAGTCAGCCAGTGAGAGAAGAGAGGTGACACTGTTTCTAATTTCAGAGTCACATTTCTTGACCACTTGAGTGTTAATATTATGACAGGTAAGTGAAATTGAGAATGGTCCTCAAATGCTGACCTTCATATGCCTGGCAGCTTCCTGAGCTTGGGGACACCGTGTCAGCATGGTGTTTGCATAGCCAGACCACGTTGAAATCCCACACAGAACTCTTGAAATTGTTTTCATTTGTAGAAAGCATATTTTTGCTTGTTTTTCTCCTGTATGTGGTACATGCATGTAAGCATGTGGAATTGTGAGTAAAGGCCAAACGACATCAGGTGTCCTCATCAGTTGACCCTACTGCCTTGAGACAGCGCACCCCTGAGAGGAAGCTGACCAGCAAGCGCTCAGCATTCTCCTGTCTCTGTGCATGTCCTGTATTTTCACGTGGGTATTAGGGATTCTAACCCAGGTCCTCACACGACGAATGACTCTCCCTAGCCCATTTTGGTCATTTACTTCTTGTAAAACAAAGGCAAAGCCGAATTTCTACTGCTTCCGTCAGTGGGGAGAGCTCAAAGAGTGAGTATTTTAGCTTTGCAAGTCTGATCCCTGGAACCCACCCGCACAGCTGGATGCAGAGGTGTGTCTGTAACCCCCAAATCCCTGGGAGGCAAAGGCCTGTCTGCACAGCAGCTGCAATGAGACCCTACTCAGTGAAGTGGAAGTACCCCTAAGAGATTAAATTTCAAGATTTCTGAAGAGGGCTGTGTAAGAAAGAATATAGGAATACTGTCTGAGATTTGGTTGCCCACCAAGGTATGAGCCACCAATATAGAAAATGCTAGAGATTCCCAGTGGGATGCTATCCAGATCTAAGGGCACAGAACAGCTGTGATCACCTTCACCCATCCACACCTGCAAATGAGTAACTTGGAACTGAAACATTCCCATGTAGCTTGAACATCACACTGAACATGCTCTAAGTACCTAATTGGTCCCAGTCAGTAACCACCCACCCCCACCACCTACACACACTATAATGGGAGGCCTTTGTGTGTGCAAGATGTACCAGACAGTGGGTTAGCCATAGAGAAAAGTGGGGTGGAAGGACTTTGGCATAAATCTTATGGATAAGTCTTATTTTCAGGAAAATTCTACTGATAGCTAACATAAATGAAGCAGGCCATTCTTACCTCATAGAAAAACTCTTCCTCTGCATTTGCGAACATCAAGGCTTCCTGCTGAAGACCATCCTGCTTCTTTTTGGAACCAGATTTTTTTGCTTCCACAAATGTCTTACTAATCAGCAGATAGAAGTAGCACTTCCCGCACGGCTTATTGGTTCTTTGTGCGTCCACTAATTCTTTCCTACGAGACATCCATACACACATTGGTTACTGCTGGGTTAACTCTGTCTAGAGCCCAGAGGAAACCAAGACAGCACCTTCTCTGGACTCTGCTGAGCATGGGCTGGACATTTTCACTTATGCTACTGGCTAGTCTTAAGAATGTGCTAACATAAGCCGGGCGGTGGTGGCGCACGCCTTTAATCCCAGCACTTGGGAGGCAGAGGCAGGCGGATCTCTGTGAGTTCGAGACCAGCCTGGTCTACAGAGCTAGTTCCAGGACAGACTCCAAAGCCACAGAGAAACCCTGTCTCGAAAATCCAAAAAAAAAAAGAATGTGCTAACATGGGCTGGAGAGATGGCTCAGAGGTTAAGAGCACTGGCTGCTCTTCCAGAGGTCCTGAGTTCAATTCCCAGCAACCACATGATGGCTCACAACCATCTGTACTGACATCTGGCGCCCTCCTCTGGCATGCCGGCATGCATCAAGGTAAAATGTTGTATACATAATAAATAAATAAATCTTAAAAAAAAAAGAATGTGCTAACACTGATTTTTGCAGTAAACAGTGAATAATATGAGTTCAGAAAAACACATACCCACTAACTCACGATCTCACAGAGTCCCTCAAATCACTGTTTTGTGCAAATTTAAAAATAAATAATCTTCGATCTTTAAACAATCGGTATTTAACTGCACACAGGCACAGCGGATGGCACTGTGCACGTGGCTACACAGGCTCCATCACGAGTCTAGGACTGGCTTCAACACACTGCAGAAGCTGCAGATACGGAGAGCCAAATTCTAGGATAATCTGTAAAATGGCAATGAGAGTTTCTTTCCTTCCAAGACTGATTGGCCACCTTTAAGCAAAACTAATAAATCCAGAACAATCCACTTCAGCTCCAACACAGTCAGCAGAAAGCAGATCAATCCTGTGAGACCAGGTAAGCAGGAGCCTCAGTCGCTTACACAAACCAAAGATACAGAAAAACCATTTAGGGCACAGGAGCAGTCCGAGCTGCAGCTTAGGAGGTTGGGAGAAGAATTGGTCCAGGACCAAAGGAGAAAATGCGATGTGGAAGACCATCCCTGGGCTAGGAGACTCTGTCTACATTTTAACCCTGTGGTGGTACAATCCTTAGTTCATTTAATTGTCTAAATGTTGTTTAAATGTTCTCAAGTTGAAACTCCTGCATTAAAACAACAGAAGAGCAAGAAGTAGACTATTCCTTAAGGTTGTGGTTTCACTAGTCAACACAGAAGTTAGGAACTGGACTCTGATTTTGTAGTATTTGTTCAATGTTTTGTCAAATCAGTCTGTGAAAGTAGAAACTGTCAGTCAAATGTAAAAGGTCTTCATCAACTTTTCTACCATGTGAATATTTGAAAATATTAAAATTACTGCCATCAGTCATCAAAACTGTTGGAGGGGCTGGATGCCAGAAATGGGTGCCCTCGCGCACTATTCCACTGCCCTCTCTCGGCACCTCACAACCCAGGCTGGACTGTGTGCCAACCTACACATGCTGCACATAGGTGCCACTTCTGAATCCACGGGGGTGAAAACTGACTGCGGCACTGCCCAGTGTCTCTTACTGGAGCTGCTGGTGCATCGGCAGCGCAATCTGAGGAGGGACGTTAATGAATCTTTCACTGAGCAGAAAGCCCACAGGCTTGCTGGTGTCGTTCAACAGCTGGTCCAGCTGTTCCACCATGCTCTTCTCACAGTTCTTCTCACAGAAGCTCAGAACCAACTCTTTAATTTGTTCCGCGCACTGCGTGCCCTAGAAAGTAAAGAGAAGGCTTTGACTTTTACCTTACAAGTAGAGGGTTTCCTCCCACTGCCTTTAGACGCTGGTGTTTCTTCAGTATTGACTGCTGAAGAACTCCCCAAAAGTAACTACACCTAATTACCGTCCCATGACTGGTGGCAGATCATGCTGGTAATTAACACTCACACACTGGAATGGCAGTCCTACTCTATCTCAGAAACAGTTGGAAATTAACTGGAAAGTTCCTTTGAAAACAGGCCGACTGTGGGCTGCACCTTATCCAGAGAATAAACAGCTGGCATGGTTTTTACTAGAATTCGTTATTGAGTCAATCGAGAGAGATTAAGGGCCCATGCGCAACTCTGGAAGCTGCTGACCAAAGTCTCTGTATCCACTACACTAGGAGCACAGAGAGCAGCTGCAGAGACCCTGCCAACAGATCCCGTGTCAGCACCAGCATCTCCACACCAGGGACTAGAATACTTGATGACTGCCAGCGGGAGTAATCAGCTTTAAGCTGGAGACAAATCACTCCAAACAAAACAATGCCACACTGAAAAAGGGACAGAGCAAGAGCACATACCCTCAAATCATATTCTGCCATAGAAGACTCCATTTTGACCAGAGATTCAAGACTTCAAGTGCCACCCAGTAAAACTGACCTTTCTTTCGGTTAAATTTAAAAGGCTTATGAAGCCGAAGATCTCATCTTCATCCACTTCATCACCGCTGTCTTCTGAAACATCGGTTTGCTGTTTCAGAAGGAAAGAGTACTTGAATTTTACATTATTTGAGTGGGAAGAAGTATAACACTAAGTTTTCATTTTTAAAAACCAAAGCTTGTTTTTCCTGCTGTCAGCTCCCAAAGCACCGCGTCCTGAATGCTGTGTGGTGGCGTTCACACCACTTCACCTCCAGCCCATGCTGTGTGGTGGCGTTCACACCACTTCACCTCCAGCCCATGCTGTGTGGTGGCGTTCACACCACTTCACCTCCAGCCCGATCTGCTCTTCCTTTCCATTCTAGGTGACCTCATCCTGCTCTGCATTTTTTTTTTAAACAAAAGATTCTTTGGGGTTTCTTTTCTTTTTTTGGTTTGTTTCTTCAAGGCAAGGTTTCTCTGTTAACCCTAGCTGCCCTAAAACTCACTCTGTAGACCAGGCTGGCTTTGAACTCACAGAGATCTGCCTGCCTCTGCCTCCTAAGTGCTGGGATTAAAGGGGTGCGCCACCACTGCCCAGCTGGCAAGATGTCTCATGTTCAACAAAACTAGATGACACAAAAGGCAAACGAGATGGTCATTCATGCACCAGTCCTAGTCTGCCAGGTTCTCTATCGGACAATTTTCCTGTACTTCAGTGGCCCCTAGCAACTGTGCCAGGACCCATGCAATAATGCCCTACTCCAGAGCCTCCTCTGCACATTGAACACAAAGCAGGAAGGAACTGAGATGAATCTGACTTCTGTCCAAATGGCAGGTCCACAGGCCAAACAGATGTCTGCTGCAATTCTAAGCTGTGGGGGAGTTACTGTAACACAGCAACAGGAAACCAGAAGGACTCCGGCTGACAGAGCAGAGTCAAGTCCATGCTGGACTGGCATCTCATTTTCTGGGG
The DNA here is from genome assembly GCF_000317375.1 of Microtus ochrogaster. Taxonomy (NCBI): domain Eukaryota; kingdom Metazoa; phylum Chordata; class Mammalia; order Rodentia; family Cricetidae; genus Microtus; species Microtus ochrogaster. The sequence continues at coordinate 26,533,361 of NC_022015.1, read as the reverse complement.
CTCTATCTCTCTACTAGACAATTCCTTTCTTAAACACTCCTCCTCGCTTCTATGAAATCATGCGCTGCTTTCCCCTTCCCGCGGCAGCCATCCTAACAGTTCTCTAACGTTTCTGTCACTTATTTTGCTGAGTCGAGCACAGCTGGCATTACCAGGCGCCTGTCCTCTGCCTTCCCTTGGCAATCCCAATCACATCTGATTTCAATGGCTGACATCTGCTGAAAACTCAAGGCTCTAGCTGCTGCTGCTCAGGATCTCACATACACACCCAGGCACCCCAAACTCAAAGTGTACAAACCCCATGACGTGGTCATCCCCTCAACCTTTCTTCTACGTTTGCTAACCTCATTGCTCTAGCAGGAACTTGTGCATCATCCTTGACTATTCTCTCTGTCGCTCAGAACCGAGTACACGAAACCATATCATATTTCACCTCCCAGGTATCATCTAAATCAGCCCTCTTCTCTCCTCCCCATCGCTAATGCCTGGAGTCCTGCACGTAACATCCCTGGACCACTGCAGTGGCCTCTGGGCAGTCCTCGCTAGGACTTTTCAGCTGGAGCTAAAGAGGACGACGTCCCTGTAGTATCAATCACCCCAATTACCTTAATCACGCTCCCGATGTGGTTCTGTTGAATCAATAGATCCGTTAGTTCTGCAGTGTTCACGGGAGCTTTTAGGAAAAGCTTAAAGGAGAAAAAAATATTTCAAATTAAAATCAAAGCACAATTTCTAGTAACACATTGATTCTGTAATCTAAACAAAAGCAATAAGATGTAATAACCTGATTGAGATGGCTGAGAAAAGTAACCCCAGGAAGAAAACAAAAATCCAGAGGGGAAGAAATTTCAGAAAAGGCACAGCCAACAGTGATCAGCAAACAGGCATGGAGGGAAGATAAACACAGGCCACGTTATCGGAGGTAAAGGCAGAGTACAGGGAGCAATGTGGACTCTGTGGCACCAGCAGGTGCAATTATGTAGCTATCATATAAGGACTGATGCCCTGCTTCTGAGCTGCTGATGCTATGTGAGGCTGGCCTTGGGCCCTTATATTACCCTCTTTCCCTGCCATGGTGGACAGCATCCCCTCTGAACTGTAAACCGAACGCTTCCTCCCTAGTTTGGATGTGAGCTACAGGAGAGAGACTAGCGGTGTCTCAGGCAGTGAGCACATGAAAAGGAAAGCATTCCAGGACATGGCAAACTTGAACACAGTAACCAGGGGCGGGGCAGAGCGAAGGGGCACAAAGAGTCATTCACCCTAGAAAAGGGGAGATTCCTTCGGCAAAGAGCAGAAGACAGGCGTGGAGTTCTGGAAAGGCCGTACCTGTTGCAGTAATTTCTTAATTCCGCCATAATCGTTATCTGAGATGGAGTAAGCTTCAAATTCAATATTCACTTCCTGTAAAGAGATCATCACAGATTCAGAAATGATGCAGGTAGCATTTCCATTTTGCAAATTTTTCTTTTCCCTCGGTTTCCATTCTTTTAGGGCTCTTCTCTACCTGCAGAAAACGCCTCAGAGAGGTGGGGTGGAGAAAACATGACCTGTTAGTCAAATGTGGTGGTGCAAACCAGCAACTCGGGAGATAGAGAAAGGACGATCAATACTGAGACCAGCCCAGGCTACACAGCAAGACGTGTTTCAAACCAGGGAAGGGCGGGAAGGAACGTTACCTAAATAACTATCAATGTCAGGCTTCGACACAAGCAAGCCTGACACCAGAAGGGTGCTGCAGGTCTGCAATGCCAACCGCAGGTTTGGGGGAGGGGCGGAAGAGCATCTCAATTCTAAGGTTGTCCTGGTCTTCACAGGGAGACTCATTCTCAAAGAAAAAAGAAAAGTTAAACTCTCAGGCAGCCACAAAGAGGGAATCAAATGATTCTTCACCTGGCTTCAAAAAGCACCTGTAAAGACGAGCTCACTTCAAGTCTACAGAATGACCGAAGTTTAATTTGCCCATAGATGTGAAGCTGTACTTTGTTCACTTAGCAAACATTTACCAAGCAACAGCAGGTACCAAGCACTTGAGAAGAAATGGGGAAGCCACACCTTATGGCACAGGGCTGTGATCTCAGCACTCGGGAGGGTGAAGCAGGGAGACAGGGAGTTCAAGGTAAGGTTGGGTTACGATGTGAGTTCAAGGCCAAACAAGTGATGAACTGGTGAGCAAAGCAGATGTGAATGACTCTGCTCTGGAGCAGACACAGGAGACAGAAAACAAGTCTCAAGAACTGTGCGTGCCAATCAAAAGGCGGGGGCAGGCTGGAGAGAGTGCAGCACTTACTGCCAAGCCTGACTGCATGAGTCTCTGGACTAAGATGGTGACGGTGGGAAGACAGAACTGCGCGCTGCAAATTGTCTTCTGACTTTCACACCTGCACTGTGGCATATGAGTGTGTATATGTGCGCACAAACACGGGAGGGGGGGTCATAAATGAATTTGTAAAAGAAGATAGGGATAATGGTAAGACAGCTCAGGGGTAAAGGCACTGCCACCGAGCCTGACGACCAGAGTTTCTTCCTGGTGACCCACGTGGTAGAGTGAGACAACCAACACCTACAGCACCCCCTGACATTTACACACGAAGCTATGGCACATACACATACAAATAAATGTAATTGAATATATATGTATATAGACATGTATATTTTTTTTAAAAAAAGATACACTGTGCTGTTATAGCTTAAAACTAGGAAATCAGAAAGTCGAGAAAAGCTTGCTTTAAAAAGGTGGCATGAACTAAGAATAGCGGAGGAGGTTTCCTGGCATGGGGAACAGAAATACAAGCCCCTAAGGCAGGAAAAATTATCGTGAATTGAAGAGGCTAGAAGAAAGCACATGTCCCCAGCCGCCTAACTTCTTTAGTAAGCAGCTAGCAACAGAATTCAAGAGAAAAAGCTGCTACCTCCATCTGTCCTTGAAGTTAGGCTCTATAGGACCTGAACTATGCGTGTTCCTTTATTCCTGATATACCATTGTTTTTTTTTTTTTTAAAAAAAAATGATTTGGTCTAGGTGGTGGCGGCACATGCTTTTAATCCTAGCAATTGGGAGGCAGAAGTAGGTGGATCTCTGTTCGAGGCCAGCCTGGTATACAGAGTGAGTTCCAGGACAGGCTCCAAAAAGCTACACAGAGAAACCCTGTCTCAAAAAACAAAAACAACAACAACAACAAAAAAGATTTGAGATTGATCCTGATCTTCCAAGATAATTTTCATGGTCTTTTACATCAGAGAAATAAATTGCGGGTGAATAAATGTATCAGAAAATGAAAACCTTCTTCAATTAAATAAAGAAAATCCAGCAGGGCGGTGGTGGCACAAGCCTTTAATTCCAGCACTCGGGAGGCAGAGGCAGGCAGATCTCTGTGAGTTCAAGACCAGGTCTATAAGAGCTAGTTCCAGGACGGGCTCCAAAGCTACAGAGAAACCCTGTCTCGAAAAACCAAAAAAGAAAGAAAGAACGAAAGAAAGAAAGAGAGAAAGAGAAAGAGAGAAAGAAAACCCACTAAGAATTTCAAAATGGAGACCTGCCCTAAACACTCTCTAACAACTACTTCTGTGGGCTGGAGGGATGACTCAGAAATTAAGAGCATTGGCTGCTCTTCCAGAGGACCCAGGTTCGAATCTCAGCATCTACACGGAGGCCAACAACCATCTGTAACTCCAACCCCAAGGGATCCGATGCCTTGTATGCCCTCTGTTGGCACAGCATGCATATGGTACATGTATATGCAGGCAAAACACACAAACACACAAAAGGAATTTAAAGGCATATGTGAGGGGCAAAGCTACTCTGACTTTCCTAGCCTTAGCATCATACACCTGTTCTCAAAGCACACACACAAGCTGATGGATCCCTGCCCCCTCCCCCCCGGCCCTGCTGTTTCTTTTTTCCTCCACATAACTATAGATACACATTTCCCCTTAACTTGCTCTGCGGCCTCACTTGTAAAACAGTGATAATTCCTAAGTTCATGGTGCTGAAGCGAGAACTAAATGAGTTAGTACAAAATGCAGCCCCTGGGGGTATGTTTAATACTGTTGTTATTATCACTGTCAATTTCTAGAGGGTAAATTATTGAGCCAGGAGTTAGAGGCACTTTAAAGTTTGATAAATCCTGTCAGATTACCCGCCAAAGAGATCGCCAAGATTTATACTCCCACCAACAGAGTGTGCAAGGGCTTATATTGACACGCTATTATCCTTTCTCTTGGCATTCTTTCTGTGTCTATGATAAACAGCTCGACCAAAAGCAACCTGGGAAGGAAGGGTTTCTTTTATCTTACACTTCCAGGTAATTGTTCCTCATGGCGGGAAGTTAGAACTGAAGAGACCACTGTTTACAGGCTTGTTTATACCACCCAAGACCATCTCACAGTGGGCACGTCCATCATTAATTAAGGAAATACCCACAGACAAGCGCATGGGTCACTGCGGTGGAGGCAATCCCTAATCTGAGGTTCCCTTCTCCCACAGTTTATGATTACAGTACACACGGTTTTAGTCATGGGCAGTCAATGTTATAGATTTTCCATGTTAATGAAAGAAGCACAAGTGTGGATGGGGGGGGGGGAGTTGCGGGCTCAAGGCGGGTGGTGGATAACTCAGCCGGGAAGGACTTCAGGGAATAATGTGTAGAAAAGCCTGAAGTAAAAGCTGAAGTCCGGTTCAGCTCCTGAATTACAGCGACGGGAAATCACAACTCCCCACAACCACTGTCACTTTCCCACAGTTTCGGTTGCCTGAATGTTTTTTTCCCCACTCAGATCTATGAATCTACACCAAAAATATGGTCACGTGTGCCTCACCTCGTCCACGATCTCGTCTTCATCCTCTTCTTCCTCAATGTCTTCATCGTCGTCATCGTCTTCTTCCTCATCTTCCACCTCATCCTCTTCTTCCTCCTCGTGGTGACCCTGCGCTCCCAGCCGCTGAACCCCGTTTCCCACCGCTCGCTTCTTAGCTCGGGAAGCCATGACGCCGGCCACACTGCGCCTGCGCAAGTCCCGCCCCTTTCCTTCCGGACTCTCTCTTACGGACTAGAGGTAGACTGGTCCAAGAAGTTCGCCGGGGAGTCGGTGAGACGTAGAGAGCAGCGCGGAGGAATCCCTCAGGACTAATTTGCTCGTTTGTCCAACCCACTGGGGTCATGGTCAGACCTCTTCTTCTTCCTGCCATCCTCCCGCCCTCCTCATTCGCTCCGAATCTCCCCCTTGTGCGCAGTGGTTTGGCTCATCCTTCTGCGTCCCATCCGCCGGCGCCTGGAAGTCGGTGCGCGAGCACAGACAGACGTGGGCGGGTGCCCCACACGCCTGAGGTACGAGCTGGCTGCGGGGTGAGGGGCGGCTCCCGGTTGTCTGTGCTTAGCAGCCTCTGCTGGGACCGCGAGGTTCTTGCCCCTCGGCGTACAGCTCGGTCCTGCCTCTTAGCCCTTGAGGTGGGTGTCGGGCCCAGGACCCGACTAGGACTCAGGCCCGTGGACGTGCACGCAGGCCCTAGCGATCCGTGACACCGCGGGACAGGGACCCGGTGCAGCTGCCAACTAGGAGCTGACCGGCACCGGTGGAGTCCGCTCCATAAGGCCCGCTGATCCTGGCAGGGGCCGATCCCGCGCCATCGCCATAAAAAAGTCCTAAGAAGACAAGAGGTCTTTTGCTGCCACGGGCCAACGGTGTCTTTAAAAGACTTGTTTGGTAAGAATAGAACAGAAAGAAAGGGATTGCGGCAAGTTAGCGAGTGTACCCCTCCTCTGCTACTGCTTGTGGCTAAATGAATTACTGGTCCAACGTTTCAGAGTTCAACAAAAGCCAGATTTTTGCAAGGAATATCCTGACGGTTAAAACTTGTATCAGATAAATCAGGTCTATGATCAGGGTTATCACACAGTCTACCGATTTTCAGCTCCTTGTAAAGGTTATCGAGAAAGATCACTAACTAGGGAAAACATTTGCTTCCTGGCAAGAAGCTCTGTGGTTCTCCCTTTCCTCTGTAAAATAACGGCAGCATATGAGACTCCCAAACTAGAGTGAGCTGCCCCTAAGGAAGCCTTTGCCAGAGAAATTCAGGGACTCTAAATAACCCAGTGGTCCTTCATCAGGAGGAGATATCAGGATACCAAGGCCCCCATTAACCCTGAGTCCCCATGATGGTAGTATGTGAGATTCAGGTGTCCCAGGCTTTTGTGTCTACTGGGCTATATCGTGGACAGTAATGACACCAGGACTCCATCTCTATAGAGTGATTTAAAATGACTGCCTTGGGTTTTGTAACATGTTCCTTTAATGAGTACCTATCACAAGCTAATAATAGAAAAAAAAGATTTAAAGCATGTCCATAGAATTGCACAGAAACTCAAGAACAATTTCCCCCAAGTCTTATTGGTTTTTTTCTTTATGGTAAAATATGCATAACAAAGTTTAACACTTAAACACACAGTTGTTGGCCTAAGTTTATCCATACTGTTTCACAGCCATCACCACAGTTCCCCAGGTTCAGGATGTGAGATGACCTAGTGGGTAAAATGCTTGATGTGACTTCATTTCCCAGCACCCACATACTGTAGCTGTAACCCCAGTACTGGGATGATGGGCAGGTTGGAGACAGGTGGATCCAGGACTCACTGGCCAACTAACCAGTGAGCTTCTGGCTCAAGAGAGACCTGCTCTCAAAAAATGAGCTTATGGAGCAGAAGAGTGATAGAAGACAGCACTTACCATCAACAGGTACCCGTGCACACGCAGAAAAAACAAGCAAGCAAACAAAACAACAGCTCCCCAGTATCATTTTCTGCAGCCCCCTGGATTGCTTCACAAGGTGGAAAAAGGGAAAGGCTCTCTCCTTGTGCCCTCAGATCCATCGGTCCCTAATCTGGAGCCTGTGGTCAGGGCATGCTTTAGAGTAGCACCTGTCACTAGGTGGCCTCCCTGCGCACTGACAACAACAACGTTGGCTCCTTCATCCCTCCTTAGCACTGGATTTGTCCTAAAGGTCAGCTGGTAGCTCGTTAGGTGGATGAGCCCTGGGGTTCAGATCCGGCTTCTGGTTCTATCTCTACCATTTATTCTGCTGACCTTGGGCAGATTAAGAGCCATGGTTTCCCTTCCTGTAAGATGAGGATTATAGTGGCTTTGCAGGCTTCAGTGAGGATTGTAAATGCTTAGTCCACTCTGACAATTTGATCTGTCAGTTTGAACTGTGAGATGCCCGAATAGCTGCTCTTCTGCGTGTCTAGTGCTCAGCAAGTTTTGTGAACAGGCATTCTCTGAGATAAAGGGTTTGCTGAGCCATATGTGCTCTAGCCAGAAAGGACCAGGGCCCAGGACGCATTTTGTAATTACCAGCATTTAATTAAAAAAGACAGCCAAGATTGATGTGGGAGTGATTTCTTATTAATAAAGAAACTACCTAGACCCATTTGATAGGCCAAACCTTAGGTAGGCGGAGTAAACAGAACAGAATGCTGGGAGAAAGAAGCTGAGTCAGGCAGTAGCGATGATTCTCCCACTCCAGGCAGACGCAGGTTAAGATCATTCCTGGTAAGCCAGCTCATGGGCTACACAGATTATTAGAAATGGGCTAGTCCAGGTGTGAGAGTTAGCCGAGAAAAGGCTAGATATAATGGGCCAAGCGGTGTTTAAAAGAATACAGTTTCCGTGTAATTATTTCTGGGCATAAGCTAGAGCTAGCCATGTAGGCGGCCAGGTGCCGGGGACGCAGCACCGCCGCTCATATCACAACACAAGATAACATTTATGACAAAAAAGTGAGAAAGAAAAGCAAATTGTGCACATGGAACTAGCAATGGTTATAAGCACTAGGGGTAACACAATGAAGTCAGACATTTGTGCATGGAGGGCAGTCTGTAATAAGCGCTCGCTGCTTCTGAGTCCAGGCTGGGGTTAGTCCAGAGAGTTTATGGGTAAATTGGAGCTGGTGGCCTTTCAGACACTGGCTTTTTGAAGTTTTCCTTCTTAGCCTTGTTTGTTCACGCTGTAGAAAAACAGCTTAAATTTACTCAGCATCGTTGGAACTGGGGAAATGACCGCATTTCATTAAAGAGACAGGAAACTCACTCCTAGGAATAAAGCCATTCACTAGCTTCAAAGAATCCAAAGCTTTCCTTGACCTTCATTCTTGAGCCAAACCTGTTCTTTCATGGACACCTGACATTTCTTATTACTGTCCTTCAGGTGGTAGTCAGGGGTCAAATCCAGGACCATCTGCTGGCTCGGCAGAGCGCTGACTGTTCCTCCTGCCTCTGCTGTTGTCATTCAGATTTCAGTTCAGATGTCACCTCCCCAGAACAGTCTTCCTGATACCCGGAAAGGTAACCCTTGCAACTGTCAGAACCCTAGTTACTACCTTAGCACCCCACAGCACATGTTAGTACTGGAATCATACACTCAACCTCAGGTAGATCCTGTAGACCTGACTCATGAGGCTTTCAGGCCCAGGGGATTAGGCTGCACTGCTGAACAGTGAACCAGAAAGACAGGTGAAAGGCTGACTTTGTCTTTGTTTTTGTTTTTTTTTTTTTAAAGCATTACTAAAATGTCCTCTGTAGAACTGTGGACCTGTATGCTAGAACCTGGAACCATGGGACCGTGGCAGGGATGTAGCAGGTTGAAGAACACTGCAGGCCCACAGGATTAACTGTTATCCGCAGCATCATGTTTTGGCTTTATTATTTATTTGTTTATGTTTTTCGAGATAGGGTTTCTTTGTGAAACAAGTCCTGGCTTGTTTTGCCTTTTTTTTTTTTTAAGATTTATTTATTATGTATAGTGTTCTGTCTGCATGTATGCCTGCAGGCCAGAAGAGGGCACCAGATTTCATTACAGATGACAGTGAGCCACCAACTGGTTGCTGTGAATTGAACTGAGGATCTTTAGCAGAGGAGGCAGTGCTCTTAATCAATGAGTATGTGCCACTACATCCCTCCTGGAGTGAAATTGTTTATGCTGATCTTCGTGCATGGTTTTGATTCGTGTATTTATTCCTAGAAGTAAAATTACAGGAAGAGAAGGTATGAATTATGTAAGATGGTACATGTTGATATATTGTTTCCAGGTTGATAGATTACCTTGGGAAACTTGGTAATATTTAATAAATATGTCTTGAGATGTCACTCAAGAAAAGTCACTATAACTGAAGGACTTATTAGTTTATTTATTTTGAAAAGGAAAGAATTGCTTATTTATTTACCTCCTCAGAATTAAGGCACTCATTTCTCCATCGGCTGCCACAGTCTGCTTGTCACTTGACTTCACTAATGGCTCTCACTTGCCTTTCCAGGCAGTATCAACTGCTAACACGCTCTCCTGTGGCCTTATCAGCGACACACCCAGGTAGCTCCACACAGGCTGATTGAGGATTGCCTCATTCTTGTCTTCTGTCCCCTTCCCGCATTGCCTAGGAACAGTCTTTGAGATCTAACTAAGATCGGTTTTCCTTGCTCTGTCCCAGTGTCTCTCATAAGGACTGCCAAGGACAATGAAGGTTCTCTTATTGAAAGATGCCAAGGATGATGAGAGTGGCCAGGATCCGTATATCCAGGTGAGTGGCTGAGCCTTATTCCTTGGCCTCTAAACTAGAACTTCCTTGCTAATGGAGGTGGGGTTGGGATGCTAAAACTCAGCAAGCTTGATGCATACATAGCTAACGTGATGCCATGTTCCCTTATTTTCAGATAACACTTAATGTGATTTCGTGACCTTTCCTCATTTTCAAGACAGCCCTGGCCAACCAAAAATGACATTCTTTCATTTACAGGAACTGGGATTGTATGGACTGGAAGCTACGCTAATTCCCGTTCTGTCATTTGAGTTTTTGTCTCTTCCCAGTTTGTCAGAAAAGGTAAGAGCCCCATGCTAGGGCTTGCCCTCTGTAGAATCCTTGTCAACCCAATTCACAAGAGTGTTAGCCTCATTTTACACTAGACATGAGCGCAAGGGCAGGACACACTCACCTGAGCGCTGGAGACTCCCCATTAGCTTCTCCCCCTGCGCCTCTATCTGCTTTGTCAGGAAGCTGTGGGCCCTGGAGATAGAGCCCCACCAGCATGTCTTTCAGAGTTAAGGCCCTTTTGGTCCATCACTGGCCTATGCACAGAAGACTCGGTAGATGTTTCCAATTTCAGAGCGAGCTCTGGTGTAGCAACTAAGCCAGGCACCTAGCCAGTAGGGAGGGCCAAATCCAAGCCCAAGGCTTCTGCCCACCACTTTGTTGTACTCAGTACTTGAGAGATACTGCAGGAACCAGGCAGTGAAGCCTCCAAATGTTTTAGATTGATGGTGCCTGAGGGTGTGCTGAGTATGGGCAATGCATGTTCAGTACCCAGTAATGCAAAAATCTAAGATGTGGTGCAGACACCTTGAGTGAAGTCAGGTGTACGCAGCAGCTCAGTGCCTGGCTCAGAAGAAGTGTTCGGCAAAGTATTGTGTTTGAAGCCCAGGCTTCGGCTGGGTTTTACCTCCTTGGTAGTCTAGCTGTGTTATGGATCCAGATCAAGTTTGCCATCCTGCCTGCATCTTACTCCACTCACCCATCCCATCCTGGGTCAGGTTGCCGCTCTGTTCTGCTCATCTCCTGGGTTGCAGCTGTGTGTCTCTGCCCAAGAAGGAGCTTAAGGGAAGGGCTGTGACAATGAAGCGGTTTACCCAAAGCCCAGAATGGCTCCAGGCCCACAGTCAGCACTAGACAAGTGTCAGGTGGGTGGAGGGGTATCGAGATAGGACTAGATAGTTGCCCACTTCTTTGCGTATGCACTTGGACTTGGGCTCATAGTTCTTCAAGAGGCTGAGACTAAGCCAGCATCCTTTGGTCCTGGTGCAGCTGTCTCATCCTGAAGGCTTTGGAGGACTCATTTTCACCAGTCCCAGGGCAGTGGAAGCAGTGAAGCTCTGTCTGGAGAAGGACAATAAAACTGAAGGTGAGGGCGGGTCAGCTCTGATGTCCACCAGAGCAGATTCTCGTTTCTGTTCTGAGCCGCTGCAGTCCAGAGGTAGCTGCATTCCAACAGAACCGAGGTCAGGGCATGCTGGCTTACAGGTGCCCCTAGTCCCCACACAGACCTGACTGAGAGGTACTCTCACTTTGCCATTTATGTATTTGTTTTGTTTTATCACTTTTACTATTATTTACTTACTGCTTTATTGGGTACATGCTGTGAATATGTGTGTAGAGATCAGAGGACAGTCCACAGGAGCTGCTTCTCTCCTTCCACCCCATGGGTCCCAGGGATCCGACTCAGATCGTCAGGCTTGATGGCAGTTGTCTTTACGTGCTGAACTATATCTCATGAGCCCCTCAATTGCCTTTTAAATGTTCACTTGTATGTTGTGCCAATTTCTTCCTCTGAAAGAGTAAAGTGATACTTTACTCAAGTGGGGAAATGCTTCATGGCCCTGCTACAACCTTCTCAACCTGGCTGTTCATTGTTCTCCATTACAGCAGTATGTAGTGACCCAACCCATCTCCTGACACCCAGGCTCCAGACTGAGTGCTAAGTGTAGTCTGGAGACATGCACAGTACTGTGACCTACTTCACGTACTGTCAAAACACAGGCATGGGGAGTTCTTCCAGTGGGGGAAGCAGTTGGGAGATGGTGAGTGCTGGGGCTTTGGAATTCTGTAGTCATGCAGCCATCCTGGCACTGTGAGCTCCTTGACCTCTCTTCCCCTCGGTGACCTGACCTTGGAGTAAGCTTCATAATACCCAAATCATGGGGTTACTCTACTCACCAGCTGGAACATGTCATATGTCTGCTCTCTGCCAGTGTCTTGAGCCGCAGGTTTTTGATGAACACTGCATAGTCTGGGTCCCATAGAGGAGCATCCAGGATGTTTTCAGGGGCAGAGTGTAGTGAGAGAATGGGGTTGGTGGTGCTGTTACTGTTGTCTCCTTGCACAAGTAGCTGGCTTGCTTTGGAGACTGAGTGGTCAGTCTCCTACTAAAGTGAGGGCTGGGGCCTTAGAGTGAAGAAGCAAGCCACCTTGTATGTGTAGCTCACGCATAATTCCGTGTTTTGCAGACTGGGAAAAGTCTCTGAAAAGCAGATGGAATGCCAAGTCTGTGTATGTGGTTGGAAGTGCCACCGCTTCTCTAGGTAAGGAGTTGTGGGAAGATGAAGGTTCGAATCCTAGGTGGGATGGGTGAGATTTCATACTCAGACCATGTACAGCCTGGAACCTGTGAACTGCTTATTTCTGGAATTTTCCATTTAGTATTTTCAGGCCATAGTTGGTCAACAGTAGCTGAAGTGGAGGGAAATGAAATGGCAAAGCAAGGATAAGGGACCACACATGCCTCCTGTATTAAGGGTCAGTCTTATTAAGTCCTCCTGTCTCAGTTCAGTTCCTGGGGACTTCAAGTTTCTTGGCTCACTTGTCCCTGGTAGCATGGGTCAGCAGTGCAGTGCAGGGACAGCTTTGGTCCCGAACAGAGTTTGTACCTGCAGGAGGTTTCTCCCTTAGTCATAGTACATTCCTAATGCTCGAGGAATGAAAAGCTGATGGTGTTCCCATTGAAGCTGTCATTGGTGACAATGTAGGTACCAGTTGTATGGCCCCTAAATGCAATACCCACCATACACCTTTCCTCTGGAAGTCATGTGTTCCTCTGTGCAGGTAGCAATGCTGAGTGGGCCCTGCCTTTGTCCACATCCTCTGTCTGGAGAAGGCAAGGAGCCTTCACTGTCTGCTTCTTGTTCTCTCCAAGGAGAGCTTTGTTGGATATGGTGGCAAATGCCTTCAATCCTACCCACCACCCTGGAGGCAGAGGCAGGAGGATCTCTGTGAGTTGGAGGCCAGACTAGCCTATATAGAGAGCTCCAGGACTACACTGAGAGAGTGGCTAGGATAGTATCCTCCCTAAGTTACCTGTGTCCATAGTGATATGGGTCCTTGTTGGTTGTTGTGAAACATTTTCTCTGTGCCCTCCATTCTGGTCTGGTCATGTCAGCCCATTATCCCTTTCTGGAAGGGAGCTGCTCACATCTCCCTAATGAAATGAGGGTTCTTTAAAGGGATGCTTGCAAAACTTAGTGGTCCCAAATGCTCACCATCTCCTGACTGATAAGCAAATGCCAACAGTTGACCTCATTATCACATAAGCCGAAGACAGTCCTGCAGGGCCCCTGCTTTTGGCTCATTGTAGATAAAGTAAGTGGGGTTCAAAGAAGCTAGTTAAGACAAAGACCCTGTCTAGGGAAGGTGTGCCCAGGATACCCTCATCTCAGAAAGGATAGCTGCGGTCTTTCTACTTGGCTTCCAGAGGACACTAATCTGTGACTGGGAAAACAATGCCTGTCCATTTGTACTTTAAAAGGGTTTCAGTAACCGGCAAAGAATTCACCTCTTCATCATTTTCCAGTGAACAAAATCGGCCTGGATGCAGAAGGAGCACACAGTGGCAATGCAGAGAAGCTTGCTGAATATATTTGCTCCAGTAAGTGAAGACCACCTCACTTGAGATCCACCCTCCCCCACAAGACATGCTCCCAAGCAGAGAACTGGCTCCCATAAAGTTGTCTTTGGTCAGCACATGGACCAGCTCTAGGGCTGTGTGGATTTAGGTAGTGATTTGCCTTAAGCTAAGTATGGGGTTTTAGGCATCTGAAGAATACAGAGGAGGATTTGGAGTGAGGACAGGAGGATTGAGAATGCTCTTCTCCATGCTATCTCCTGTCTTCTCTGTGTGTCTAGTCCAGCTGTAGACACAGGTCCTAGCAGCTGTGTCACCCAGACACACTGACTGAAGTAGGATCCTCTTGCTCTGTAGCCGAGGGAATCCAGACCTGCTCTCAAGGTCAGCCAGCTGGTGTTTACAGATTGGCACGCAGGTCTTTGTCAGAGCTGTCAGACCCTGTAGCTGGAACAGGGGAACATCTGGGGAAAATGTAAACCCTGGGTCTTGGCTCTAACTGTGTCTGTAATGTGCTGAGCCCTCTGAGGAAGGGCAGGGTGGAGTACTAACATAGCTTTGGTTTTCCTCAAAGGTTAGAGGATCTGGGCATCTTCTTTTCCCCTTAAGTGTATTATCGGGGTGAAGAGAAAAGGGCTGTAAATCTTTTTATGGCTTCTCAAACAATGACAAGCATTGACAAAACAAAACAAAAAAACCAAACAAATATGTTAACTATGTCCTCTCAAAGTGTTATTGGCGTATGTGATCTGTAAACATATATGCTCAAGTCCTTCTGAGGTTCTCATGTAATAAGCTACTCCCATTGCTGGAAGGTCTCTAGCTTTTACATTTTAGTGTTCCTCTGGAAGCTGCTCCTAAAACCCTGAACTTTGGACTAGGGCTCCCTAGATCTAGACAGACCCTGGCAGAACGACCTGCAGGTTTCAGCAGCGGTCAGGGAGTGGCAGAGGCCCTCTCCAAGCTGCCGATTCTCTCCTTTTTCCAGTATGGAAACAGACATCTCTCTTGGTAGCTTTGACTGTTGATTTGACGTAGTCTAGAGTGACCTGAAGAATCTCAATTGAGAATTATTCAGATCAGACTGGATTGTAGACATGTGTTTGGAGTATTGCCTTGATTGATAACTGACGTAGGAGGGTCCAGCCCACTGTGGGCAGCACCATTCCTGGCCATTCTGGGCAAGTGGCCCTGGGTTTCACAAGAAAGCTATCTGGGCCTAACTAAGCCTGTGAGCAAGTTGGCAAGGATCTTTCCTCTACAGTCAGGTTTTTGTTTTTTTTTTTTTTTTTTTTTTTTGCTTCAAGTTCCTGCTCTTCCTTCCCTCAGTGATGGACTATAAACCTGTCAGCAGAAATAAACCCCTTCCTCCCTAAGTTGTTTTGATCAGTATTTATCGTAGCCACGGAAATGAATCTAGAGCATCTTTCTATTTAAATTATTTAACTGATACAAAAAATTATACATATTAATGACATATTAGTTTCTTTTAAAAACAATTTCAAATCCAGGGGTATAGTTGAGTGTCAGAATTTCCTTCATGTCTGTTATTATGTCCCCCTTTTTATTTCTGATTTTGTTAATTTGGATATTAACAAAATTCTGCCTTTTGCTTAGTTTGGATAAAGGTTTGTTTATTTTGTCGATTTTCTCGAAGAACCCTTTGTCTCATTAACTCTTTGTATTGTTTTCTTTGTTTCTGTTTTGTTGGTTTCAGCTCTTAATTTGATTATTTTCTGCTGTCTAGTCCTCCTGGGTGAGTTTGCTTCTTTTTGTTCTAGAGTTTTCAGGTGTTCTGTTAACTCACTAGTGTGGGATTTTTCCAACTCCTTTATGTAGGCATTTAGTGTTATAAACTTTCTTCTTAGCACTGCTTTCATTTGTGTCCCATAAATCTGGGTATGTTATGTGGTAATTTTCATTGAATTTTAGGAAGTCTTTAATTTCTTCCTTGACCCATTGATGATTCAGGTGGGCATTGTTTAATTTCCATGTGTTTGTGGACTTTCTGAAATTAGTATTGCTGTTGAATTCTAATTTTAAGCCATGGTGATCTGATAAGATACATGGGGGTTATTTCAATTTTTTGTATCTGATGAGGTTTGCTTTGTTACCTAGTATATGGTCAGTTTTTGAGAAGTTTCCATGAGGTGCTGAGAAAAAGTTATATTTTATATTTGGATGGAACATTCTATAGATGTCTGTTAAGTCCATTTGAGTCATAACATTTGTTAGTTCCCTTATTTTTCTCAATTTTCTGTCTGACAGACCTGTCCAGTGGTGAGAGTGGGGTGCTGAAGTCTCTCATTGTTAGTGTGTGGGGTTTAATGTGTGATTTAAACTTTAAAAGTGTTTCTTTTACATATGAGGGTGCCCTTGTATTTGGGGCATAGATGTTCAGTATTGAGATTTCCACCTGATGGATTTTTTTTTCCTGTGACTAATATGAAATGTCCTTCTTTGTCTCTTTTGATTGATTTTAGTTTGAAGTCCATTTTGTTAGCTATTAGGATAGTTACACCAGCTTGTTTCTTAGGTCCATTTGATTGGAAAATTTTTTTCCCAACCCTTTACTCTGACGCAATGTCTGTCTTTGAGGTTGAGGTGTGTTTCTCGTATGCAGCAGAAGAATGGATTGCGTTTTCATATCCAATCTGTTAGCCTATGTCTTTTTATAGTTGAATTGAGTCCATTTATATTTAATATTAATGACCAGTGATTGCTAGTTTCTGTTATTTTAGTTTTCATTGTTGGTGATGTTATTGTATGTGTTTTTCCCTTCTTTGGGATTTTCTGCTGCGAGATTATCTATTGTCTATGTTTTTGAGGATGTAGCTAACTTCTTGGGTTGTAGTTTTTCTTCTTGTACTTTGTGTAGGGCTGGCCTTGTGGCTAGGTATTGGTTCTGTCATGGAATATCTTGTTTTGTCCATCTATGGTGATTGAAATTTTTGTTGAGTGTAGTAGTCTGGGCTGGCATCCGTGGTCTCTTAATGTCTACATAATGCTTGACTAGGACCTTCTGGCTTTTATCGTTTCAGTTGAGAAGTCAGGTGTAATTCTGATAGGTCTACCTATATGTTACTTGGCCTTTTTCCTTTGCAGCTCTTAATGTTCCTTCTTTAGTCTGTATGTTCAATGTTTCGATTATTATGTGGTGAGGGGACATTTTTTTTTATCCAGTCTATTTGGTGTTCTGTTAGCTTCTTGTATTTTCATATGTATATCTTTCTTTAGGTTGGGAAGGTTTTCTTCTCTAATTTTGTTGAATATATTTTTTGTGCTTTTGAATTGGACTTCTTCTATCCTTATTATTCTTAGGTTTGGTCTTTTCATGGTGTACCATATTTCCTGGATATTTTGTATTATTCTTTTGTTAGATTTAATGTTTTCTTTGACCGATGAATCTATTTCCTCTATTGTATCTTCAGTGCTTGAGATTCTCTCTTCCATCTCTTGTATTCTGCTGTTTATGCCTGCATTTGTGGTTCCTGACCATTTTCTCATAATTTCCGTTCCTATAATTCCCGCAGTTTGTGTTTTCTTTACTGTCTCTGTTTTGGTTTTCAAGTCTTGAATTGTTTCTTTCATCTGTTTGATTGCTTTTTCTTGATTTTCTTTAAGGGATTTGTTGATTTCTTCCTTTTTTTTTTGTTTGTCTTTTCCTCCATTTCTTTGAGGGAATTTTTCATTTCCTCTTTAAGGACCTCAAGCATTCTCCTAAAGTTAATTTTAGGTCATTTTCCTTTTTTCCCTTTTTTTTTATTGATTTTTATTGAGCTCTACATTTTTCTCTGCTCCTCTCCCTGCTCTCCCCTCCCCTTTAGCCCTCTCCCAAGGTCCCCATGCTCCCAATTTACTCAGGAGATCTTGTCTTTTTTTACTCCCCTAGGTCATTTTCCTCTGCTTCATCTATATTTGAGTGTTCAAGTCTTGCTGTTGTAGGACCACTAGTTTTTGTTGGTGTCGTGTTGCTTTTTGTGGTATTGTGTTCTTACCTTGTCTACCCATCTTTTCCTCTAATTGGTGTAGTTGGGGCTGTGTCTCTAGTGATCGGTCTTCCAGGTGCTTATTCCATGAGGAACATTTCCTTCTTTTGTGCCCACAGGTTGGTCCCTTCCTGGGAAGGCAGCTGAGCTGACTGACTATTCATATGTGAACCCCACATGCCTATGTGGCAGGTCTTGGCCAGACAAGCCCGTGTCCTCAGCAAGCCCTGCACCACTGTAGCCCAGCCTTAGGGATAAA
Organism: Microtus ochrogaster; assembly: GCF_000317375.1. Taxonomy (NCBI): domain Eukaryota; kingdom Metazoa; phylum Chordata; class Mammalia; order Rodentia; family Cricetidae; genus Microtus; species Microtus ochrogaster. The sequence goes on along the minus strand of NC_022015.1, from coordinate 26,515,681 downwards.
TGATGAAACTTGAGTTCTATGCTTCCAACCCAGCTAGGAATAACAGTATGAAGAGATAAATGGCAAGGGAGAGTCAAGAATCATCTAGAAGCTCCTTCCATGCCTTTGGAGCAAGGCTTGCTGGAAAGTTGAACTGTTTTGGTTTCCCATAGGTGCTCTACAAGTAGCTTTAGTCCCTAGCTTCCTGCACCTTCAGGCCACAACCCTCACCTAAAGATACAGGAGAGCCTCCTGGGCTCAGGTGGCGAGCACTGCACCTAAGAGTGTCTTTAAACTGTGTGCTCTGGAGGTCCCAGCAGCTCTTTGCTGGAGAGACAACTCAGCAGGCAGCTGTGACCTATATTAATCATTTCCCAAACCATGTGCTTGTCTATGTTGGTACCAATATTTACAGAGCAGTTTAAATAAAACATCCAGCAGCATCCCACTGTTGCTTGTACTTCAAACACAGTGGCCTACAGCTACTCTTGTCCCTTAGCTACTGCTTCTCAGAGCCAGTGCTAGCCGGGGAGAGTTCTTTCCATTCTTCCTCTGATCTCAGTCACCAGTGCGTTCAGAGGGATTGTCATGGTATAGGGAATGTGTGATGTCTGTACATGACCAACACTCATTACACTTTTTGATCTGATATGGAAGAAATGGTTGGTTTTAGTAGAACATGTTGTGTTCACAGTTGAGGAAGGTTCTTGCATCTGACAGTCCCTCAGTTTGGTTGGATGGTTTTGTTGCAACTTGCAAAGTGCTCAGGGCTGAACATTGCCTTGGGTCTCCACAGGTGGAGGAGGGTGGCAGGGCAGAGTGAAATTCAGAGCCATTGGAGCAGCCTTCTGTCATCTGTGCCCTTTAGGCTCTTGGTTCAGGGGCTGTTGGCATGACTGGGCACATAGTAGGCTGGGAAGTTGTCTTTGTTGGAGGTGGCTACAGTAGAGCCACTCCAAAGTGCCAGTTCCTTACTGTCTCCTGCACCTGTGCCTGGCTCATCCAGAGCCCCCTCCACAGCTGGGAAATATGCCCAGTGCCAGTGCCAGTCTCTACTTATTTTCTTACTTAGTTAAGTACACGGCCTGGATTCCAGATAGGGACCATGAACCCGCAGCAAATAGGATAGCGGTGCTTTGTTTCTGTGACTGAGTTTTCTAGGCTCTTTGCTCAATTTTCCCTCTTTGGTTCTTCATGAACCCTTCAAGACCAAACAGTACAGCGGTTACCCTTCCTAGTGACAGGTGCTGGAACTGAGATCTTACAGCAGAGCTGAGCCTGGGGCGCCCGGCTTTGCCCTCCTGGGAGTTGCTTTGTGCAGCGTCCCCCTTGGGGATTTTACAAGTTTTTCATTGTTGGTGGTATGTTCACAGGGTTGTCTTCAGCACTACCTCTCCCTTTGAGATTTTACCACCTCTACAATGTCTTGTTGTGTGTTCACAGGGCCATCTTCAGCACTGCCTCTTCTCTTTCCCTGTGGAACTATCAAAGGAGATACTCTTCCGAAAATGCTCAAGGACAAAGGTGACTAGGATGAGCTCATAGCATCCCCGAAGATGAATGTTCTGAGGCCCAGGAAGAACACATGACCATGTACAGACAGAGCTGGGATGCAGTTGGGTCTCCTGGCACAACTGTGGGATTCATGGAGCAGCCAGGATCAGAGCTGTGTGGACAAACTCACACAAACATGAGAGCCAAAGGCATCTGTGGGTAACGGATGAAGGCTGTGGTTCTGGGCCTTTCTCTGCTAACTCAGCCTTCCCGACTGCAGATTGATTCCACAGCGCTCTGCAGGCCACAGAGGGCTGGGCAGGGTCTTTTGCCCCCTTGCTGAGCTTTCCATTTCTAGGAGTTGGTGCTTAGAGGCATGGTGACAGTCCCCATCAGCTGCACTACGTTGCAGAGGCCCTATCCCATTCTCAGTATGATGAAGCCTGTCTCCTGCTTTTGATTGTGCACAGGGATCCCCATGGAAAGCATGCATGTCTATCAGACAATTCCACACCCTGGGATCCAGGGGAACCTGGAGAGCTACTATGAAAATCAGGTATGTAGTTTCAAGGGAGAGAAAGTCCTGGAAGGGCAGGCCCCAGTGTAGGAGCGTGAGTTGGGGGTATGAGTTTGCAGTGTTGATTCTCCTTTGGGTGACTGAGCAAGTGGCTTTTCTGCAGCTCCGTTTGTGTGTCTGTGATATGGGAATAGACCCATGCAGTGAAAGTTTTATAAAGATTAAAGAAGATAATTCATACAAAGCTGCTTGTGTAACATCTACCATATACAAAGGCCTGGAATATACAGTGGTCTTGTTATTGCCTCTGTTCTCCATTCCGTGGGGCAGAGGCTGGGCCCACACTGGGAAGAACTCACTGTGGAGTCTGAATTGGGATTGGGAGGCCTGGGGAAGGAGAGCGGAGAGCACTTCTTACATGAATGGCTAGGTACATCATTTCCATTCAGAGGTCTCATCCCTTTGCCCTCCTGGGACAGCTTCTGCAGATCGTGCCTGTCCTGGGGGTTCTAATGGACAATCCAGCACAGAGAACCATGCAGGCTGGCTAGTTGTCTGCTCTGTCCCTAGTGGGTAGAAGTTGACAGACTTGCCTGTTAATTCCATGAGGGCTGTTTAACCCCACGGGCTGGAGGTGCCTCCACTGCTGATGCTGAGCTCCAGAGTCAGTGTCTTCTGGCCAGACCGACTGAGGGCCAGCAGAGCACTCGGTCAGTGGGAATTGCAGCCTCTCCCACCTCAGCCTGCTTTACAAACAATCCCTTCCCACTCTGCTGCGGTGGTCTGAGAATGGCACAGAGCCCGAGAGTGTACCGATGCAGAGCCCCTGTGGGGTCTGGGGCTAGAAGGGTTGAGTTGAGCTGAGGGATGCTGTCTAGGGGCAAAGCTAGCTCTCATCTTCTCATTTCCCCTAGGGTGTCCCAGCCAGCATCACATTTTTCAGCCCCTCTGGCCTTAAGTACAGCCTGGAGTATATTCAGGCGTTATCTGGTGGCAGCTTTGATCAGATTAAGGTATGGTACTCTATGGACTTCAGCCTTTACTCTTTATCCTTTGCATGTTGAGTCAGACACCTGTAAAGTGCCTGGAGAGTCGGGAGGGTCCCTGCGACTTCTTTACCAGTGCTCTGCCTACATTGCTGGTCTCCTCTGGGTGGATCTTACTCTAATGTGGGGAGATTAGCCCTAAGTTTTTTGTTCTGTCTAGCCAACTCTCTAGCCGTCCCTGACCCTGCATGGCACTGTCCTTGATAAGCCGAAAGTGAGGCCCTTCTGGCAGGATTTGGTGTGCGTGTTGGTGCCTTCCATGCCTTGACTGAAATGGTTTTCTAGTCTAGAAACATTCATCTTTGCTGTTACTAAAGGACTCCCATCCACACTCTCAGGGACCGTATTTGTTGAGTCTTTCAGTAGCATCACTCTTGTGGCACCTGTAACAAGTGCCTTTGACCAGACTCTACAGGGACCGAGGAGAAGTACAAAGTGTGGCCTAGAACCCAGGGACAGTAGGTCCCATCCCCACCCCCCAGAGCTCACTTCAGTCAGGTGACGCCAACACTTGGGCTTATCACAGCTGCATCTCACAGTGTGTCCCACCTGGACTCAGACTGTTTGCCCAGTTTCAAGGTGGAACATTAGGTGCAGAGCAGCTGAGCCCTGCCCTAGTTCACACAGCTGAAAAGGACGATGCCATGGTTAGAGCCCAGGAAGATACGTGCCAGGCCGTGGGCTGTGGTGATACATAGCCATGGTCCTAGCAGTTGCCTGGCAGTGGTCGAAGTTCTTGAAGCCATAGCTTGTGCTAGTCTGGTTGTGGGATCCAGCAGGATGGGGGTGACTGTCCTTACAGGGGAAACCCTCCTTACAGGCTTCGACACCTTGCCAGCATCATACAGCACATTATTAGAAGGCCAGCTTCTATGAGGGGTGACTAGGGGAGGAAGGTGGCACCTGAGTCCTGTACAGAATTGAAGGGAAAGGTCCATGGGTGCTCAGCATGGTCACTGACTGAGTGAGATCTTGGGCACCGGGGACGGGTTAGCAACAGTGCCAGTGCTGCCCACATGTCTCTGTGGATGTGGTGGATGAGTCACCGGGTAACCGTGAAGTGCCTGAGCAGCTTTCTGATGGGAACGTGCCTCAGAACTCACCTGGGCTGACCATTCTGGTCTACCTTAATAAGAACTCATACCACGAAAACCTTACTCTGTCCCTGTCCTAAGCAAACCCAAGTTAGAGCAAAATAGACACTTGGAATTTCAACTCAGGGCATTGCCGCCAGTACTATCTAGACTCATGGAGCAGCTGGGGCATAGCAAAGGTGCCCATCTTAAATCTGTCCTATTGCTTTCTGCAACCCATGGGTTCTTGGCATCCCAGTCATCATACTGCCGCTGTTCAGTGCAGCACACACCAGTACTTATAGATGCTGCTGTTCAGTGCACCACACACTGTACTTACAGATGTCGCTGTGGCCTTGGGCTCTGCAGCTGCCAGGAAAAAAGGGTTTCTGGGATAACATTGACCACAACTGTGAGTTATTCCAGAGCCAGAGAGCCAATATGAAATAATGGGAGTCTTCCTTCATCCCTGGGACTGTGCCGGCCCACATGGGTACTGTGGAGGTTGACGGGGGCAGAGTCCTGAGATCCATGCATTGGGTGGTTTGGCATTCTTGTTTCAGCTCTGCCCCAGATTTGCACAGTGGCCTTCCTTCCACTGTAGGAGTGCGTGTGAGACCAGTGGTTTATACAGTGCTATTTAAAGTGCAGGGGTTCACAGAAAGTTAAGGGGTAACCTATGACCTGTGCTTACTGCTTATGGCTGACTCACATAGAATACCACAAAGGAGCCATGGCAGAGCACTGAGAACTTTACGGCACCTGCCACCAAATGTATGAAAGCCACTGCATCTTCTTTTTCATTCCTGTCTTCTCTGTGACCACGTGGCCTGTGAGGTGGCCATCTGTGCCACAGTGAGCATATGCCTGTGCCCAGCACTGAACAAGTAGTTCACCCTGACCACCTCATGTAACCTCCAGCAGCCCAGTGGACGGCCTGGTTGGAGATAAGAAGGTGGGGCAGAGGGAGTGGATGCTGGGATTTGAACCCTGGCCTTCTAGCTTATGACTGTTCTGTGTTCCTGGGGATCCAGACCCACCTTGGCACCCCATACTCCCCAGCTGATCCCACCCAGAGTCCCTGAAATTGAAGCAGAACTCTCTGCAGTTGGAGCCCCTGAGGAAGATGGTGTCTACCCCAGGCTTCGTCCCCACACACCCAGTCCTAAGGACATGTGCACTTGTATCAGGAGGTGATAGTGAGATCCTGACTGGAGGGATTGTGCAGACCCTGAAGCCAGCTTCAGATTAGGTGGCACTGTTTTTTATATGAAACATCACATAGGAATGGCGTCCTAACAGAAAGTCTGTCCAGATGACGCCTGCACACAGCCCTTGCTGTGGTGCTGAAGCTGTGTCTCTTGTGTCTTGCCTCCTTGCAGTTTGTATCCATTGGCCCCAGTACAACTCGTGCTATGGCTGCCCAGGGCCTGCCTGTGAGCTGCACAGCGGAGAGTCCCACCCCACAAGCCCTGGCTGCAGGCATCAGGAAAGTGCTGCAGCCGGACAGCTGCTGCTGAGGCCATACGGGGCCAGCTCCTTCCTCGTGCATAGTACAGCGTGTGCTGCCTCTAGGATAGAGCCCCGAATCAGGGCTCTGGAGAAACTGCTGGCAGCATATCACTGTCTTCGTGGAGTCCAGCTTGGAACCCAGGCCAGGTGTAACTGGCCATTGGACCCCGGGGGAGCTTCCAGAGCATTGAAAAAAGGAAATGAAATCATCCACATGGTTACTTGTGCGTGCAGCCCACTTTCCTTTTAATTCTTTTTTATGTACATGGGGGGGGGGGTCTTGTCTGTATGTTTCTGTGCCATGTGCATGCCTGGTGCCTGCAGAAGCAAGGAGAGGGTGTCAGATCCCCGAGAACTGGAGTTAGAGACAGCTGTCCATCCCCATGGGGGTACTGGGAATTGAACCCAGATCCTCTTAGAGAACAAGTGCTTTCAATCACTGACCATCACTCCAGCCCAATATTATCATGTGTGGTTCTTGGTGCAAAGCTATGTTCGGGGCAACATACATGGTCTTTCTCTGATGCTGGTTAAGAATGATAAATTGCTATTTGTGAAATGTTTATTCATTATACAAAAACAAAATAAACGACTGAGCCAAGCATGGTAGCACATTCATCATCCCAGCATTCAAGGGAATGGAGATGGAGACAACACAGCCATGCACTTAAGGCCAGCCAGGCCTATATCATGAGATGCCATCTCAAAAATCCAAATAAAAATAAACAAGACCTAGAGTTCTTCGCTGTGGATAATTATGCTTCAAATATGAAGATTTTATCTCCTGAAATATAACTGCAGCATATCGATGAGGCCAACTACTTTTGGAGGGGTAGAGGAGAGAAGAGGAAGAGAAGATGGAAATGTAGCGCCCGCAGAAGGAGGTCTAAAAAATCTGTCCCCAGACTCTATTTCTTCTAGGTCAGTGGTTTTCAAGTGTGAGTCATGACCCTTCAGAGGGGGCCACATAGCAGACATCCTGCATATTAGATATTTACATGATTCATAACAGTAGCAAAATTACAGTTATAAAGTAGTAATGAGAGATTTTATGGTTGGTGGGTCTCCTCTACACGAGGAACTGTATTAAAGGGTCGCAGCATCAGGAAGGTTGAGAACACTGACCTGGGCAGTCCTGGTCTAGATTTGAGCTGCATTAAGACCTGGGCTGTGGGCTGGTGGTAGGAAAGACGGCTTGCACAGGCAGAGCTGTCTTCATGGAGGGCAGGTTAGAAGGCATTTTCCATGAGGGTACACCCTGCCCAGCCCGATGCCATGGGAAGCTGAAGGAGAGACAAACACTGATGGCAGCAGAACAGGAGGGTCCTCACCATCTTAGAGGAGGCATTTACAGAATGTTATCTCCAAACTATAAATGCCTCGTGTATGGTCTTCTCTCTCTGGTGCCAAGTGGCCCTGGTCACAGCAAGGCTCCCAGAGGGGCAAGGCAGGCTTGGGTGCAGGTGGGGACCTTGCATGGCCTTTGACATGAGCTTCCAGGCTCAGCTCTAGATTCCAGGGACTGAAGGGTTGCCTCTTACTCCCTCAGGTTGTGTATGCTATGCTGTAGGCCTCAGTGGTTCTAGTCTCTCCTCACAGACTCACTCACCACGGACTGGGACTCCACAATAAGTACCTGTGTTCAGGAATAGTCAGGTACCCAGGGCTTCCATAGAGCTGTTGCACACATACATACACTTCTCGGTAGACATAAACGTATGTCTGCAAAAATATTCACCGTGGCCTTGCCCCACCACAGGAGCTTGGTCCCCCTTTCTTGCACTGGTTTTAAGTTTTACTTTTCTATATATTGATTAGACATTCTATTTTTTTTTTTTAATTTTCGAGACAGGGTTTCTCCTTAGCTTTTTTGGTTCCTGTCCTGGAACTAGCTCT
>NC_022015.1:26487429-26508064 GCF_000317375.1 Microtus ochrogaster | reverse complement strand
TGTCCTGGAACTAGCTCTTGTAGACCAGGCTGGCCTCGAACTCACAGAGATCCGCCTGCCTCTGCCTCCTGAGTGCTGGGATTAAAGGCGTGCGCTACCACCGCCCGGCAAGACATTCTATTTTTTTTAATTATATTATTTACTATTTATTTGGGCAGCAATCAGTGAGAATGCTCATGGAGGTCAGAGAGCAACTTTGCAGCAACTGGCTCTCTCCTACCATGTGGGGCCAGGGATTGAATTTAGGACATCAGGTTTGGCAACAATTGCCTTTACCTGCTGAGCCATCTCGCCTACCCTAGACATACTTTTCTTCTCCATAAAGAAAAGCAACCAGTAAGAAGAAAAATGGCCACAAAGTCTAAAAACAAATTAGCATGCCCTAAGCCCCAGACCACCCAGAAAAAAGCTACCGGAATAGGAGCAAACTGAGGGTTATGGTCTGAAAGCTGCAGGCCTAGTCCTAAACGGCATGTTGTAGGGCTCAGGCAGGGCCTTCATAGAGCACAGGTGCATGCATCCTGCACTTCTCCCTCAGTTCATTTAGGAGCAAACTCGACCAGGAAAGTCAATACAGGAGAGCAATCCACAGGCTCACCTCTCCAAAGTACCATACCCCAAGAGCAGAGGAAGCGGAGTTCTCACGCCCATGCGAAAAGGAGCCATGGGGTCTTCAAAGGCAGCTCACCAGGGCCACAGAAGCAGCTTCCTAGCAGGCACACTTAAGAGCCGGGTGAAGAATGCCTGCTTGCTTATAAAAGGGTCCCACCATGTTCCGCTCCCTCAGAGGAGAGACGGGGACGCAGCAAGGTAGGACCAGAGTGTCCCAGTGGGACCATGCTTGCTGCCTCTGCCTTGCGTCTGACACTGTTGCTCTGCTGGCTGGTTGCACCCCAACCCACCCAGCCTGAGAGACTCTTCCACAGCCGGGACCGTTCGGACCTGGAGCCATCTCCTCTGAGCCAGGCCAAGCCCATTGCTGACCTCCATGCTGCTCAGGTAAGAGGAGACCACAGAGCAGCAGCATCTGTGTGCACAGGCAGTATATACCACACAAACACGCACACGCACACACATGTAGACATCAGAGCATAACATGGAAGGATGGCTGTGCAGAGGCAGAGAGCCTGCTTAACCTGGTGTCATCTTTGTGGAGTTGGGACAAACCAGGCAAACACCTCTACCTCCGAGCTGCACCTAGCTCCTTCTGGTGTTAATCCCAGCAGCATGGGTATCTAGGCAAGATCAGCCCTGTGCTCTAAATGCCGGCCAGGACATTTGAATGCGAGCATGCGGTGCTTCCAGGCACTGCTGAAGGCATCCCTTGGTTGACACCTGCCAGCCTGGGCATATAAAGAACAGTTCCAGCCAAGATTGCCTGCACTGTGCTATTGAGAGGCATCCGCTGATGCAAGACCAGGGCTCCCTTTCACCAGTCCTGGGTTGGAGTGGCCTTGAGCAGACCCCCTGCCCCTCGACCACCCTTGCAGTCTGGTGGTTACCAAGCTCCACAAGCAGACAGATGATCAAAATTTCCCCCTAAACTCCTGGCTCCAGAGTGTCCCCAGGGTGGAGGGCAGTGAGAAGGGATGATGCTTGCCTCAGATGCCAAGGGACACTCCTGCTGCCCCTGCCTTTCCTATCCTTGCGGGTTAGAAACCCACCAGACTCTCAGAATGATTCTTTTTTTTTTTTTTTTTTTTTTTTTTGTTTTTCGAGATGGTTTCTCTGTAGCTTTGGAGCCTGTCCTGGAACTCCCTTGGTAGACCAGGCTGGCCTCGAACTCACAGAGATCCGCCTGCCTCTGCCTCCCGAGTGCTGGGATTAAAGGCGTGCGCCACCACCGCCCGGCTTCTCAGAATGATTCTTGTCTAATCCCTGGAGTTGGGGAGTTTCTTCTTCCTGGGCAGGCCTCCCTCTCAGCTCCTTGGCCCACAGTATGCACCCACCTCCAGCCCTAACCTCTTACCTTTGACCTCTTCCCTCCCAGTCCTATTACCTGGCCTGCTTCAACCCTGCTTCTCCATAGGCCATGCGGCATCCATTACTTTACTCTGGTAGGCCCTGGATGATGTCCTCCATCTCTAACTCCACTCTCTATATCCCCATGCCCCTCCCTGCCCCCTATAGCACAGGAAAAATGTTGGCAACCCTGTGAATTTACGGCTTTTCTTTCCCACAGAGATTCTTATTGAAATACGGCTGGTCAGAGGTGATTAGTTCAAAGGAGTCACCAGGGGTCCCTCTGGGCTCCACCTTGGCTCAAGCTGTGCGAAGATTCCAGAAGGCAAACAGACTGCCAGCCAGCGGGGAACTAGATTCACCTACACTGGCAGCTATGAACAGGCCACGCTGTGGCATCCCCGACACTAGGCTGCCACCTCAGGCTGCTCTGCCGACCCCACCAGCCCTGCCAACCCCTTTGGGTCTCCGGCCCAGGGCCCGTCAAAAGCGCTTCCTTCAAATGCTTCTGCCCAAGCCAGGTGGGCAACACGAGGGCACTTTAGACACTGGGCCCAGGAGGGCCTTCTCCAGGAAGACGCTGACCTGGAGGCTGGTCGGGGATGCCTATAGCAGCCAACTCTCTGTGGAAGAGCAGAGATATATCTTTAGACTGGCCTTCAGGATGTGGAGCGAGGTGACACCACTGAACTTCCGGGAGGACCTCACTGCCCCTGGCACTATGGTGGACATAAAACTGGGTTTTGGGAGAGGTAAGGGGTACAAAGGTGGTATCTCTTCCTATCTATTCTGCAGGCAGTCTTTGATTCTTCCACCAAAGCCCCATGTCCAGTATCAGGCTCATGGCAACCTGGGCCAATCACAACTTGATTGCCTTGTCACCCAGAGTGGTGTGATCTCAAGTCCTACCTGCTGGGCTTCTTCAGAGATGACACCTAAGAGGGTGGAACCTACTCTCGGTACATTCTCAAGTCTTCTTAGCTGTTGGGGTTCACTTGCCTGGAGCACATCCCAGCCCATCACCCACCCATTCTCCTGATCACATGGAACAGCAGCCAGTACAGCCTACTTGACCTGTGTGAAGACATGTAAAAGCTCTACCTTCTTGCTGTTTTTTTTTCAAAACAGGGTTTCTCTGTATAGCCCTGGCTATCCTGGAACTTGCTTGTAGACCACACTAGCCTCAGAAACCAGAAATCCACCTGCTCCTGCCTCCTGAGTGCTGGGATTAAAGGTGTGCACCACCACACCCAGCTTGTTTCAAGTCTTTATAGCCACCCTGTTCACACTCAGCGGCATGGTTTCTTCCATGGACCTTAGTAGCTCCTTGAGACTGTGGTGCTGTCAAAAAGGGACTTAAGATGGGCACCTTCATTCACTGCTACCCACCCTTCTCCCCACACCAGGCCGACACCTGGGCTGTCCGAGGGTGTTTGATGGGAGTGGACAGGAGTTTGCACATGCCTGGCACCTGGGTGAGATCCACTTTGACGATGATGAGCACTTCACCCCTCTCTCCAGCGACACGGGTATCAGCCTTCTCAAAGTAAGAGGCTCCAGTTGTTCTGCCGGGAAGGCAAAGGGTCTAGCACAAGTTCAGAAACCCAGCTTTTCTTTGGTGTGTACATAACCTTCTAGAAGTCTCCGATGGTGGTTCCCCAGTCCTCACCCTGTTTCTCTCCTAAGGCACAACTCTGAAAGGGCACAGGCCAGGCCTCTGTAAGTTATAGTGACTGACCCTGCATCATCAAAGACTCAGGTTTGGTCCCACACCTGTGGTTTGTGTTTCTCTCCTAGGTAGCTGTCCATGAAATTGGCCATGTCCTTGGATTGCCTCACACCTACAGAGTAGGATCCATAATGCAACCAAACTACACTCCCCAGGAGCCTGCATTTGAGTTGGACTGGTCAGACAGGAAGGCAATTCAAAGACTATATGGTAAGCTGGGCCTAGGGCAGATCCATCTGAGGGCACTGGGGAGGCTAAAGCCAGCAGGGTCCACTCTATTAACTTGGAGGCTGGCCCCCAAACAGCACAGGCTGCATGAAGAGCTGTCCTCAAACCCCAGCTGCAGGCTCTTAAAGTGACCACACTAGACCACAGACAGCCACAGGTGAAGAGCAACAATCTCTTTCGTGCCGCCTTCTCTCCCAGCTCTTCACACACTAGTGAGGACAGAGGCCATCACGGCTTTTAGACAGGTAGAGCCCCCATGCCTCAGCATCACAGAGCTGTGTGACTGCAGAGCCACTGTAAGAAGCTGTGATTCCAGACAGCAGCTTCATCACAAACCAGGCACCCATGGCTATTCGATACAAACACGGTGGGGCAGAGAGGTGGCTCAGCAGTTCAGAGTGCCTTCCGGCCTTCCAGAGGTTTAATTCTCAGCACCTGCATCTGGAGGCTCACAACTGTCTGCAATTTCAGCTCCAGGGATCCATCCCCTCTGTCCCCCATGGGCACCCATACACATACATATAATTAAAAATTTAAAGTCTTAAAGAAAAAGAAAAGAAACTGGTTGGTTACAGCAGATGTCCAAGACAGGGAGAGCATTTCCATTCCTAGGCTCTCACAGAGCCCATCTCGGGTCAATTCTCACGTGCTTCCATTCTTGACACCCAAAGCCTATTGCAGCCACGTCAACTTCCGCCAGTGGAAACATGGCAGTCAACGTGTGTCCTGAGCCAAACCTCTTTCTTCTCAAGAAATCAGATGGACCAACAAGAGGCATGGGCCAGCTGTGCTAGGGTAGCTATAGAACTGCATCCAGACTGAGTCTGGGAACCCTGTGAGTGGCTTTATAAAACTCAGCTACTCAAAGCTCAATCTCTATGGTGCTTCTTTAAGATGTTCCAACAGGAAGTACTAACCATGTAGTCATCTCCATCCCAATTATGAATGCTGGTATTTGCAGTGACAAGTGGCTGGAATTTTTTTTTTCCTCTTCAGGTTCATGTGAGGGATCATTTGATACAGCATTTGACTGGATTCGCAAGGAGAGGAACCAATATGGTGAGGTGAGGGTGAGGTTCAACACCTACTTCTTCCGCAATAGCTGGTACTGGCTCTACGAAAACCGCAACAACAGGACTCGCTACGGGGACCCTCTCCAAATCCTCACTGGCTGGCGTGGAATCCCCGTGCAAAGCATAGATGCCTTTGTCCATGTCTGGTCATGGGGAAAAGATGAGCGATATTTTTTCAAAGGTAACAATGCTTCAGGTCTGGCTCTATTTCTCTTACTGAACTTGCATTCAGGATGTTTCCAGCATTCACCAAGGTTTCACTGTAATGTTTCCTGTTTGAAATTAGACAGACTGCAGGCTCAGGGTGGGCTTGTATCTTCTCATCTTAGGAAGGCCTCTAAATCATCAAGTGAGTAAACTTGGCTAGGTCCCTCTAACATGGAAAAGAATGGTGTCTTATGGTTTCTACTGCCGTGAAAAGACACCATGACCATGACAACTATTACCAAAGAAAATATTTAATTGGGTGGCTTACAGTTTCAGACGGTTAGTCTATTATCATCATGATGGGACATGGTGGCATGCAGGCATATACAGTGCTGGAGAAGGAGCCAAGAGTTCTACATCTTGATCCACAAGCAACAGGAAGTGAACTCTCTACTACACTGAGCATAGATTGAGCAATGAAGACCTCAAAGCCCACCCCCAAAGTGACACACTTCCTCCAAGTGTCATACCCATCCCAACAAAGCCATACCACCTAATAGTGCCACTCCTTTGGGAAACATTTTCTTTCAGACCACCACAAATGGTCTGTAAATTAAGACTAGAGATATCCCATGATGTTTGTGGACTTTCACTGTGAGAGGCAACTAGCATTCTAACACAGCAGTAATGGGCAAGACAAACATTACTGGGGTAAACTGAGAAGTCATGTGAGGCCTAAGGAGATGGTTGAGTGAGAAAGCCTTTTTCTGGAATCATGGCAGAGTACCACATAGGACTGACTTGGGACCTATTGGCAGCTGCCCATTGGAATGGACATGAAGTAAAGGGGCATGCCAGTTTGTCCTAGGATGGTGAGTGAAGTCTTACTTGGGTGGAGTTCAGGAATCCCGGCTTGTATTTCTGGCCCATGCCATGATCTGGTATTAATATACCACATTGACAGTTTTGGGTTGGTTCTCAGGAAACCAATATTGGAGATATGACAGCGAGAATGACCAGGCACACACAGAAGATGAAGAAGGAAGGAGCTACCCCAAACTGATTTCAGAAGGCTTTCCCGGCATCCCCAGCCCCTTGGACACTGCCTTTTATGAGCGGAGGCAGCAGTTAATTTACTTCTTCAAGGAGTCTCTAGTAAGTATCACCGCATCTCAAGTCCTTAGTTAAAAGATGTTCTTATCACTTCAGACCTACGCAACAATGGCAGATCACCAGATGGGAATTCTACAGAATTCAGTGCAAAGTCAGAACTATCAAGATCCTTCTGTAAGTTAAGTTCAATGTCAACTATCCTCAGAAAAGCATTTGTCTGCTTTACTTTGCAGGTATTTGCATTTGATGTCAACCAAAACCAAGTACTTAATTCTTATCCAAAGAAGATGAGCCAAGTGTTTCCAGCAGTAATACCACAAAACCATCCATTCAGAAACATTGACTCAGCTTACTACTCCTATGCACACGGCTCCGTCTTCTTTCTCAAGGGCAACTCATACTGGAAAGTAGTGAGTGACAAGGACAAAAAACACAACTCTCAGCTTCCTCTGAATGGCCTATTTCCAAAAAAACCTATTTCAGAGAAGTGGTTTGATGTTTGTGATGTTCATACCTCTACACTGAACATGTAACGAAAACAGGAAAATCAAGACAGTGCTAGGACTCAGAACAGCTCTAAGAGAAAAAGTCAGACTTCTTTGCAAAGAAAACAAACCAGATTCTTAGTAGCTAAAGCAAATATGGCTTCCCAGGTTAAAACTGAACAGGAAAGCATTACTTGAACCTTAAAAATAGATTTAAGGATGAGCTACTTGGGGGAAAAATATCTTTTAGACACATCAAAAATTTACCCTAGAGAATCCACATCTTTTCTTTCAACTCCGCATGACCTCTGCCATCCCAATAGTGTCACTAGCGGTCATGGCATTTTGAGGTACAGAAATGACTTTTACAGCACTTAAGAAGACTGGTCTACGCTAGGACACAGAAATGAAACTAACTATACTCCAAAACATGTCACAATGGTATGTTTAACATTTGACATGAACCAAAGGTCCCCGGTGTGTTTAGTCTTGTCTGGCTGGAACAATAGATAGTCCTACATGTCTGTACCCTGCAGTGGTCTCCTGCTGCCAAACGAATCATGTCTGTGCACATGGCCTCACCCCAACTGCTTGTGGCTCTGCAGAGCATGGCCTTTCTGGCGCACCCTAATTAGTTTAGCAGTCTTCTCTTCCTGCAAAGCCAGGCCATGCCCCAACAAGGCTCTGAAAGCTAGCTGGGTAACTATAATTTCCTAATCTAGGATAGGCATTGTCCTTTAACTTCCACACAGCAGGGATTAGGAACACCTTTAGTCTCCACCATCAGCACTGGCATCACACACACACACACACACACACACACACACACACACACACACACACTAATTAGTACTGAGATGCTTTTAGTTTTTTTGTTTTGTTTTTCTAAGACAGGGTTTCTCTGTGCCCTGGTTGTCCTGGAACTCATTCTAGAGACCTGGCTGGCCTGCTGGCCTCAAACTCAGAATCATTTGCCTCTGCCTCCCAAGTGTGAGTGCTGGGATTAAAGGTGTACACTACTACATGGCTGGCTTATGATTTAACACACAAAACTACTGTCATATAATGATGGTATCTGAACAATGAAATTAACTGAACAAGGTTCAGAAGCCTGAGTGATCAGGCCACAGAGTCTTTTAAAGGAACAGCTAAAACACATACACTTCAGGAAACTTTAATTTAAACCAATGTAAGTAATTACAACACATTTGAGAAGGATCTTCTATTTTCCTGCAGAAAATTTCATGTTATTGCTATGACAAAGGGAAAGAGCCAAAATTTCTATTTCCTTGATTGAAAACCATTTTTCATCTATCTGAAGGCTTTCGGCTAAGGAGGGGGGCTAGGAGACGAGCAGTCCTAACACCCTAGCTCATCTCTAGGGAAGCAGGGTGAGATCCTGTTGAGTTCATCTGCTCCAGAGGTGTTATGCTCAGTGGAAACAGCCAGGTCTCTCCTGTAGAGGAAGGGCTGTGCTGTGTGTTACTGTGTGCACTCTCTCTGCAAGGGCAAAGAACACAGTAGTCTTGAAATGGGGCCGCTGAGTTGGTTCAAAAGCTTTACAATTTCACCAAAACTTTAAGGGTTCTGGTGATTAATTCTCATAAACAGATGAAAATTTGCTTCCAAGGACAATACAAACCGAACAAGGAACTAGACAAATGGTGAGAGAATCTGCCTTGTTGCAATGGAGGCCAGCTCAAGTGAGAGAAACCCACAGATGCAAGTGTGCCTGGTATGGGAGGGGCCACACAGTGGCTGGACATCCGAGTGCACCCAAGCAGAAGTCTGCTTGATTTACATGCTGCACGCTTCCTTCAAACTATTAGTCACAGCCCTGTATGCGGTTGGCTTTGGGAACAGGAGAGTATGAACGCATGCAAGTGGCTAAGATGCCCAGAGCAGCAGAGCACAAGCAGGATGTCCCAAGAGCATAAATGGGTGGCAGATCTTTGCCTCAAACATCATTATCTATGATGTACTTCATAAAGTTTTGCTAATCACATTCAAATCAAATCACAGCAGTGTGAAGAATGCAAGTGGGAAATACCAAGATATGTTAAATAAATAGCTTATTTATTGAAAATAGTTCTCTTACCTTATTCACAGTTTCAAGTTTAGAATGAAAAAGTGATAGTACCTATTCTTTACCAATGTCACAGAAAATCAAAGAAGCGAGTCCTTTCAGAACATGCACTGACTGGAGACCTGCACAAATATCAAGTTTTGAAAAATCCTGTACCACAGCTTAGAAAGAGTACACTTTCTATGCAGTTTACAAGGAAATGCTGATGTGCTGAGTTTCTACTAGCCATTGGAACCCATAAAGTCACTTGGATAAAAGTTTTCTTAGCCAAAGTAACATTTTATCCAAAATAATCTTATCTTCCACCAAGTGGTTTAACAGACTTCAAGACTACCTACAAGTGTAACTGTGTCATAGGACGTCTGGTATCACTGAAGAATCATATACTTTTCTAGGAAACACACTGGGAAGGTTTTGGTTCTATTTTGGCTTTTCACCTTCAAAGAAGCAGCTAAAAACCACCCCACATCCTCTGCCTGCTGTGGGAAACGAGTCTCCACTGTTTAAAGGGCATTTCCTCATATTTAATAGACTCAGCACCGAGTGGACAGATCAGCTCCGGGTTAGGAAGGCACTGACAGAATCCTCAGGTACTACTCTGGGTCAGGGGGCAGCACTGCTATTTGACATGCTGCTCCCAGATGCAAGCTGCTCCAGCAAACAGATGACGACTTCAATTCTTTCCAGTAGAGTTGAGTTTCTGTTGGCAGTTGCTCTCAAAAGCTGGGAGTAAATCTGCTTGTTGGTTTGGAGGACTGTATCTTCTTCGGTGTTACTGCTACAGTGAAAAACAGACAGTTGATGGGGACAGCAGAAACTTTCCAGAGCAGCTCATGGAAAGCTGTGGCTTTTTACCCATGGCTGCTCAGTGACTCAAACACAGACAGTGCCTCAGCGCCAGGGGCCCTGAGAAAAGGCACAATAAGCAACCACAGAAATATGGACAAAGAATACATGCCATCAAGAGAGCAGAGTGGGAGCTGAGTCTGGTAAGAGCAAGGAGAAGCTAGGCGGCCATTCCTCTACTCACCAACCCACATCCCAACTAGCAGCTGCGCTCTGGCCTCAGACTCCTAATCCAACTTCTTCCAATTTGTACAGATCATGCTTTTTCTTAACCTCCTACCACCCACTGAACTAAAGTCACTTCTCACAGGCTCCACCATGTCAAACAAATCTTCTTCTTCTTAAGAGAATTAGCTGATTTACCTTATCTACCATTATACTCAATTACTTAATGTATTTATTTGTCTAAGGACCGTCCATGACGTTATTAACTTGTTCTTTGTACTACAAGAGAGGGTCCATGATCCTCAGAGACTATTTTACCTTCTAGAGCTCTTCATCTCAAATCCTAAAGCCTCCAAAATGTCAAGAGGCCACACTCTGCTACAACAGCGAACACTAAAGCATGTTATAAGAACAGCTCAATTCTTAACCCAAAGTAGAATAAATTCTCTGCAACTTAATAAACAAAATTTGTACTTTGCCCAACAGCACCTACATAGTTGCCATACCATGAAGCACACTCAATAGGCTGAAATTGAAATTTTTCAATAAGAAAATTAATCTTAAATTTTTTCTTGGATCTCACTGTAATTACTGAAAGCCAAAGTTAAACTTTGCAATTATTAAGCCCATTTTCTTATGTTTGCAGCAAGCTAAGGGGAAGAAACAGCAGTCAAAATAAAACAAACTAGGTCTGGAGATCGCTCACTGGTTAAGAGCTTTGCCTGCTCTTCCAAAGGTCCTGAGTTCAATTCCCAGCAACCACATGTGCTCACAACCATCTGTAATGAGATTTGTTGCCCTCTTCTGGCCTGCAGGGATACATGCAGGCAGAACACTGAATATATAATAAATAAATAAATCTTAAAAAAAAATAAAATAAAACAAATTAATAACATCTATCACGGTTACATTCTGACCTCCTTTACTCTCAAAGGAGATAACCAGGTCTGCTTTTTTCAAATTTCAATAAAATTATTAGCTGTTTTCCCCTGTACATGAGTGAAACACAACCAAGTCACTGACTTAGTAACCATGTGTTCTGCTTCAAACCTGCCACAATATCATGTTTCTTTTGCTTAATAAACCTGAAAATACAAATTGGCACAAAGGACATGAAGCCTGCATGAAAACTTTAGATTAACTTCTTTTTCAACTAGCTGGGTGTGATGGTGCATGCGTTTAACCCCAGCATTTGAGAAGTAGGGGCAGGTGTATCTCTGAGTTTGAGGTCAGCCTGGTCTACAGAGTTAAGTTTTGGACAGCCAGGGCTACACAGAGAAACAAAACCATCTTGAAAAACCAAAATAAATAAATAAACAAACAAAATAATTTTTTTCTTCAACATTAATACCTGATCAGAAATAAAACTTACTTAGGTCATACATAGGACTATTGTGATATAAAACATAATAAAAGACTCAAATTATTAACTGTCAATCACTCAAGCCACTGATCTGTAAAATCATCGAATTAACTCACATGATTTATTGTAATATATAGATTAGATTGTAATGATCAGATTATATATACTGCCACCTTGTGGACACAACAGCAAATCTTTTTTTTAAATTAATTAATTTATTTATTAAAGAATTCTGTCTCCTCCCTGCCATCGCCTCCCATTTCCCTCCCCCTCCCCCAATCAACTCCCCCTCTCTCATCACCCTGAAGAGCAGTCAGGGTTCCCTGACCTGTGGGGAGTCCAAGGACCTCCCACCTCCATTCAGGTCTAGTAAGGTGAGCATCCAAACTGCCTAGGCTCCCACAAAGCCAGTACGTGCAGTAGGATCAAACAGCAAATCTTAAAAAACTACCTGTAGTTAGTTTTTAGGCAATGAAAGCCAAGAGTCCCTTCTCCATATATGTTATTTACTCTACTTTCTGGTTCTTCAAAAATAGGAACACCATGTGCTAAACTGTAGTGAACACTGCAAACACCTTGCTGCGTGCGTACTTGAGACTTCCTCCAATAAAAGCTCCTCTTAGGTGAGAGGACGTTACACAGAAGCGATGAATCTAAGACTGAGGTATGTCCAAACAACTAAATCTTGGCTCCTCTAGTCTGCCCTTCCCATGCTATCTTCCACAGACCTACCTCACCCTTAGTGTACCCTCATCCCTAGTCAGGGAGGGACCCTCTAAGACTCTTAGTGGATCCTAAAACCTAAACCCAGGTACCCTGAACCCCATATATAGTATATTTTCCCCCACATGATAAACTGAAATTTTATTAGACACAATCAATGATTAGCAATATTCCCATAAGATCTTAGCAACCCGTAGCACATACATCTTTTTTATTTTATTTATTTAATTAATTATTTTGGTTTTTCAAAAAATAAAAATAAAAAAGGGTTTCTCTGTTCCTGAGTGCTGGGATTAAACGGGTGCACCACCGCCCAGCCGTTTCCTTTCTTTACTGAGAACTTTTAGCACCTTTCTCTTAAAGCTGGCACATTCGTATTGTCAGTATCATCAAGCAGGTTACTGGATGACTAACAGGTAGACTAATAGTGGGTATGGTATGGATACCCTGACAAAGGAATGACTTACAGCCTAGACAGCATGCACTTTACCAGGCTATGCAGAATGGCACATGACACTTACAAATTGTTTACTTCTGCAATTTTCCACTTAATATTTTGAACTAGTGTTGACTACAGCTAACTAAAACCTCAGATGTGCAACTTTATATGGGCATTTACTATTGTTAGAACTTGGATCCTGAGGGATACAGAAGATTGCTGTGGCAAGAGGAAATTCTCAACTGTAGCTCTGTTCAAGATATAAAAATGAACTCAAGTGTCAGATAAAACTTTTCAGACAGACCAAACAAGACTTCACCGTCCTAACAGAGAGCAGTTTTCAAAACTTCTGCACAAATAACAGCACATGATAGGGAGGGCTATCTCATGGGGGCTTGACAAGACCACTGTGAATGAGAGGCACTGAGAAAAAACTCAGACTCTGCACAAGGATCAGCTTGCTTAATGTCAGCAGGAAGCATTTATGAAGTGATAGGCGGTTTTGTATCAGAGTTGTGAAACTTTTGGAATATTGAATGCTGTCAAAGTTCACAACACTAAGTAGTCACACTGTGTATAAATTAAAACATAAGACAAACATTACCTGTATCCCAAGATAAAATGGTAAGACAGACTTAACTAGTAACAATGATGTATGTGGGTGAATTTTCTTTATTTTGGTCTATTTTTCATGGGCTAGACTACACTTGTGTCTGTATATCATGCTCCTGATGTAGTACTTGATACTCAATTTCAAGTTAATGACGCCGAAAGAACAGCTTTCTAGTGGAGCAGCACACTGCACATACGAGCAGAGGAACCTGGGAATACTCTGGCTGTGCCCATCACTCTTTACTACTCCCTAATATCACAGCCTCAGAGGCTTTAAGATTTCACCACACACCTTGAAAGGTGCAACTGTTCTCAGTATCTATATCTTAGCCCTGAATTCACATCAAAGACATGTTTTAAGTATTATTATAAACAACTTAGGGTCTTCATTCCAGGGCTATTTATCTCTCCAATGTTCTATTTTACCCTATGAATATATGGTAGGCACCTAACAACAAATAGTTCTTAACATTTTGCATTTTCCATACACAGTGTAAAAAATACAACCTACCTATTTCTTAACATCAGTAGAGGGAACTCATGTTCTTTTCGTAGGTGAGGCATTAGCAAAGAAGGTTCAATACTTATGTAATTTACCTCATTTTCCTTTTAGATGATGACAGCAGTTTGATGGACTGAAGGAGAAGGAATGACAGACGAGACTCAAATATACTAAGGAGTTTGATCACTTCTTCTCGATTAAGATTAGGTGAAGAATCAGCAGCCGGTGTAGCTTCATCATTCTTAGGCTAAAGACAGCAGAATTATTTCACCTAAGCTGCCCTTCTCTCGTTTTATATACTATGACGGCCAAATTGCCCCTTCAATCCAGCAGACTATGGAATCACGAACAGGAAGCAGACTCAAGAGCACTCTGACAAAGATACAATAAACTCCCCACACCTAAGAAGTGCTAACAAAAGAAATGAATCCTGCATGGAAATTTTATGATTTCCCAACACTGACTGGTTGCTACAGAAGCAACATGAAAATGGATACCACCTAATCAGGACTCACTAGGTTTGGAAAAGTAAGGGTGGGAGGAGCAGTGGGGCACTCTCTGCAGAAATGCTGGAGCCTGGGGAGCAGACGCTCCTGGAGAGTCACTAGGACTGAGAGCACAGGCTTTCCTGCTCTTGGAAAGCAAAGGCAGACACATCCAAACCACAAAAATAACCTTAAGAGGCTTTGTAACTTGCTAATAGGTCCCTTGGTACCTACGGCTCATTAACAATCATTCTTTAAAAACTTTCAAAATATAAAAAAAAATATATGCATTAAAGTAGGTTAGTAATACTATCATGAGGCTCTTGTGCATTGTGTGGCTGTGAGCTGATGGACTTAATACATGGGAACAGGAGAAAGTAACTGGACTTACTGGGCCTCAGGTTAACTAGTATAAACTAAAGTTCCCAGGGACTGAGAAAGTGGTGGGGGAGCTGTATGCGTGTTAAATATTCTACAAGGCTGGCTGACTGATTAGAACTTCCATGACTGTGAAGAGCTAGAAAATTGCAGGTCAAATTTTCTTGAGCTATTTTTAAAGGCATCTTGTGCCTTTAAAAGTCATTTATTGCCTACCTCTGTGTCTGGCCTAACATCCATCCTTGTGACAGTGAGGTAAATCCCTTTGTAATGTACCAAGAGACCGCTAACTCTGCCAACCCAAAGGCTGAGCTGCCAACAGATAGCATCTGAGGTCTGTCCATAGCAGAAATGTCCCCAATCTCCTGTAACTCATCTGTATGATAGTTCCACCAATGTGTTTGTAAAATATGACTTTCCTGTAACTCATCTGTATGATAGTTCCACCAATGTGCTTGTAAAATATGACTTTCTTGGTTCTATAGACCACACTACATGGTAGAATATGGGTGACATTCATATGCGTTCCCAGGACATGTCCAGCAGTGTGGCTGCAGAATACACTATCTCATTTTCTCTTGGTGGTGAGAGCTGTATTTCTGCATCAACACTGGGCTAGTTCTCCCAAGTATAAGTTGTTACAAAGAGGTGACTTCATATTCTGCCCATTCTGCATGTGGCCTGTTCGCTTTCCATTTCACCATGCTCAACATGGTTTGAGAACATTTACCAGGACAATGGTGCCATGCTACTTAGATCCTCTAATGTGGATCAAAGTCATGGGTCAATAAACTTTATAACAACTAACTCAGCCTCTAGTATTTTGTTATAATATACAAATAGACTGAGACTTTTAACCAACTAGTAATGTACTTTTATGCAGTAATATGTATATATACATACATTCATAAATACGTGCCATATGCCTCTTACATACATTTACCATAAACATAAAAGTTTTCTCCAGTTACCTGATCACACTCCTCCACAAGCTCCTTCTGGATGAGCTGGAATGCATGCTCAGTTTTCACCATGATATCAAGTGCCCCAGATAATGTTTTTAACTTTCCAACATTGCTATTCTGACCTAAAATAAACACAAAGAATCATTCCTAGACTACAAACCTATGAAGCCATCTAGTGTTACTGACTTTCAAGTACTACAAAGGCAGCTTATGACAACCCTAACAAATCAAAAGATAACTTGTTTGCTAATTTTTCTTTTGGAGAAAAAAAAATACTAAGCCTAGCCAAAGTTACAATAATACCTTTAACTTTTGAATGTAGTTGTAGTAATGTTCCCTCGCCTCAGCATTTGGCTCTATATGATGAGCACACCAATCTCTCTGGAATAGTGGCCAGTATCTAAAGAATTAGGTTATAGGGATCAACAGACAAGAGCCTGTGGTTCAGAAGTCATTCCACTATTCAGTTGTGTGAAGTTGGTTGAGTCAATTTAATATGGGTTGTCCTACTGGAAAGTACTATACTTTCTGTTCAAAGGTAGGTCCAGTGAGTATTATAGTCTTTCAGTCACTGCAAGGCACCTCTACTCCTGTTCTCTGTTCACATTCAGTGTGTGTATAGTACAGTGCTGTAAGCAAAGGGTTAACCTCCACAAAAAGGTCTGGCCATTCTCTGTGGCTCCCTTGGCCATAAGTCCTCAGTATGGTGTATATGACATAAGTGTCTCTATCTACTTGAGGGCTTGCGCTACACTGCACAGTCTAACGGTGTGGTTTCTATGGAGTCTCTGGGCTGCAGGGTGACTGCTTATCTTCCAGAGAGGCTGGAGGATTAGTTCAACCATGCACCCAAATCCCAGTATGTACTCTGGACTCCACAGTTACACATCATTGCTGGGATGAGGCAGGGGCAGCACTACCTGTAAGTGCATCAAGAGGACAATGAGGAGCTTTATTTCTGGGGCATTCCTGACCACTTCCTTGGTTGATTTGACAGCTTTTCAGCGAGTTCTTTGGATCCTTTTACAAACTGCCAAACCCTACAGATGGTGTCAGAGCCCTCAAGTTTGCAGCTAGCATCAGAGAATTCCCCACCTGCTAATGGCCACCTTCTTCTGTTAAAGTTTAATTTAAAACTACTAAAATAGTCTGTTACCTGAAGTCAATGAATAAGATGTCAGTGTAGATATAGCACCTTCAGGACAGGAAGCAGACAACAGGGACATAAAAAAGGTATAAAAGCCCCAAACACTAGGGTAAACTAAGATGAAGTGTCATTAATGACAGCACTTACTAATGTGCCTTACAAAACCTACAAATTGGGCTAACCACCCTCCAGCCCCGCCTTATACCTCCAACTATATTTTTAGGATATTTATAGTATTAGAGTGGTTTGAAACTTTTTATTGCATCTATTTATTGTATGTGTGTTGTCAGGGGTGGGGGAAGGGGACACATATGTCATGACACGTTTGAAGGTCAGATGATTAGACAACTTGTAGTTCCCAGGGATGGAATGGTAGCAAGTACCTTTACCTGCTGAGCTACCTCACTTGCTCTAAAGTTTTCTAAAGGCGGTTAACTACAACAATCATCTTAAGTTGCATCTCCAGTATCTATTCTTTTATAAAAACGCATGGGAATCCTGAAGACTTTAAACTTCAGAATACTGCAAGATGCAAGTGAAAAGTTACCCAGAGGCTACCCTGGAGTAGACTGCTCAGTCCCAGAGCCAATTCCTTACATCTCCCATGCATACACACTAGCAGAAAATAAAAATCAAATATAATATTTTTAAAAATGGTAATGAATTCATTTCTAACTAGAACCACAGGGAAATAGTTTGCCTATCTTCCAAGGGTTTATGGCTTATACATACAGGTAGTAAACCTGTAGTTTCTTAAGCCCTTCTCAAGGGCTCTATCTCACATAAACTAAGTCACACAATTTAAAGTACCACTGACATCTCTAATCAGACAGCTTTGGGCTAGAACAGTTCAGATCTTGTCTCCCTATTTTAGAGTATATGTATAGTTTTTATAGACTGAGCTTCCTTAATTCCAAAATCAGATATCTGGAATGCTCCAAAATCAAAAACTTAAAACCTTAAATTTATAACATTAAAAAAAATTAAGATGAAATAAGATGAGCTGCTGTACTTCAAACAAACAATAGTTTTCTTACCATATAAGAGGTATTTCTCAAAAGCTACCACTATGGGCAAGGGAGCCCTAGACGAGAACTCGAGGGAGGGAACCCTGGGAGCATTAAGAAGTCACAACGTTCACTTAATCTCTGCTGTGAAGATGATATAATGAAGACCTCACCTTTCACCATTTTCTACACAGCAGCATCCATTCCAGCCACAATCAAAGCTGCCAAGTGTCAGTTCAATGTCTACAGGGAGCAAGTGAGAACTATGGTTCGTTCACATGCTGCTACTTCTCCAGCCAAGATTTTCATACTGTTTCAATCTTAAAGTCTCTATTCACTTCTCTACGTTTTAAAATGCATTTCAGAAAGTGTAGCAACTTCTCTCAGTGGCTACAAAGGGTCTAACACCAGGCAAATTAACAGGAAAATGGTCTTGCTTATATCCAAGAGCCACACACAGCTTAGCCTCCCTCTAAGACAATCCAGAAAACAGCCACCATATACATATCTGAGAAGCCAGACTTACTGGTCATCTGAAATTCTGCAAACGCCACCCTTTCTAGCTGCACTCTAAGCAGTTCACAGGGAGCATCTTTGAGAAGTTGAAAGAGCTTTGCAGCTTTGCCGTAATGGAGATCTGCCAGCACTCGATGTTGCTTCCTAAGGTGCTCATCACCAACCTACAAACAAAAACATACCAAAAAGTAAAATAAAAATCCGAAGCCTTCTGCCTGTATCACTAACTGTTCTCATCTTTTATTTCTTACAGTTTTATAAATTTTAAGCTAATTAAATTAGAATAACAATTTACATCTGCTATGAAGATAATGAAATGAGGCAGGAGACTAAGAGGAGAAAATAAGTTCTCACTAAGCCAGCTACATAGTGAATGGCACAGTGCATTCCTGTCTCGAAAAACTCGGTAAAAAATGAACTCATTTTTTAGTAAGGGGCTCCACATGTCAGTGTGGATAAGTCTCAGAGACAAGACATTCAGTGACAGGCAGTGATCCATGGGAGAGAAAAGGCAGTACAACTCCTTCCCTCAAGTTCATAACAGCAAAAACAAAAACAAGGCTTAGAGCACTCTCCCATTCCCTGATCCCCAGGCACAACGGGGACTCCTTCTTGTTCTTTAAACTGCATCTATGCTCCACTAATATTTTCCAGCTGCTTTTATATGCACACTCCATTTCACAAAGATGGGAGAACTATATTTTAAATTTTATTTTTATTTTTTTTACTTATTTTTTAATTTATTTTTATTATGTATATGGCATTCTACCTGCATGTATCCCTGCAGGCCAGAAGAGGGCACCAAATCTCAGTACAGATGGTTGTGAGCCACCATATGGTTGCTAGGAATTGAACTCAGTACTTTTGGAAGAACAAGCAAAGCTCTTAGCCACTGAGCCATCTCTCCAGCCCTTAAGATTTATTTTTAAATGTTTACTTTTGAGTATATGTGTTAGAGGAGTATGTGCACACAAGTACAGGTGTCTGCAGAGGCCAGAGGCATTGGATTTTCCTGCATCTGGAGTTACAAGTGGTTATAAGTTGTCCGATGTGGGTTTTAAGAATCAAACTTAAGTTCTCTGAAAGGGTAGCAAACACTCTTAATTGCTGACTCTCTCCCTCCAGCCTTGAGAACAGAACTATTATTATATATATAGTCTAACTACATTTAAATAAATACTAAGTAACATACTCAGGAAATGATTTCCACACTAAGACCCAATCAATTATAGCAAAGTACAGGGTTGAAATGCAAAGGGAAAAACACTGACCCTCTATGTTTTTTAAAAGTAGCTACATTAGCTGATAGGAAAAGGTGGGTTTTAAAATACTTCTATACACAAAGCATGAAAAGGGAAGGGGGATACTTTTCTACACAGATGGAATGTAATCTGAGATGAGCATACCTGGTTTCTCAGACAGCTGTGGTACATGGAAGCCAGCCTGTGATGGATGGTCGCAGCTCGGTACTGACAGAGGGGCTGCCGAGCAGTCGCAGAGTCAACATCGCAGTGTTTCAGGGACTTCATCATAGCTTCGCTCACTTCTTTCTCAATCTGTTTAGGTATTTCAATGAGGACAGGAGAAAAGGTAAGCTTATAATCATGTAAGAACTTTCATATTAAATATTGCTTGCTGCCAGGGGTGATGGCACATGCCTTTAATCCTAGCACTTGAGAGGAGGTGGCAGAGGCAGGATGATCTCTGTGAGTTCCAGGCCAGTCTGGTCTACAAAGCAAGTTCTAAGACAGCCAGAGCTGTTACACAGAGAAACTCTGTCTTGAAAAACTAATAAATAATAAATATTGCCTACTAAAGAAAAGATGACTGATGTACAATATTAAATAAAGGAGTAAGTAATATTGACACAAATTTAAAAATCCAGGAAATCTTATCACCTGCTCCTGAGCTTTTCTGGACAATGGAGCATAATCTTGCTGTAAAGTTGCCATGGTAAAGTATGTGGTGGACAATTCCCAGTTCACAGAATCCCAAACAACTGGATGCATGTCTCTTGTACCCAATGATCTCAGAGCTTTCAAATAGTAATCGACAGCCTGTGAAGAGGGAAAGGAGAAATTAGGACTCTGATAAAAATGTGCAAAGAACACAGTGAAATGAAACATGCTTCAGACCACTTGGACATCAATTTAATCTAGGAGAATTAACAAAAGGATGGTATCATCAAGAAGGGAACAGAGAAGCAATCCAAGTATTTTAGCAAAGTGCTGTCTCTGAAACAGACAGAATTCCACTACAGGGCCTGTCCTTGGTACTAACTTCTGACACAGGCTGCTGCAGGAGGATGTACTTTTTTTTTTTCACGCCGAAGGAAAGTTTGTATAATTAGTAAACTACAAAAACCATTTTACTGTAAAAATTAATTTGCTCACCCTCATCTTCAAATTCCTGGCCACAGTATTCTTACAACAGTCACACTAAACCTCTTCACCCAGTGATACTTGCTACATTTCAGGTGTTTGTTAATATTGCAGACACACAATTTTTTTTTTTAAAAGTCACTTCCATTTTAAAATGTACTATGCCAGGAACATTTTTCATGAGTGTTTAAAGTTTCTAAACAGCTAATAATTTAAGTGCTCATGCTTTTTATAATATTTGTTTTTATTTACTTACTGTATGGACACATGCATGTTTTTTTTT
>NC_022015.1:26457495-26485819 GCF_000317375.1 Microtus ochrogaster | reverse complement strand
TTTTTTTTTCCTTTTCTCAATAAAAAAAAATAAAAAATAAATAAAAAAAAAAAAAGAATATCAAGCATTTTCAATTGCTTAGCCATCTCTTCAGTGCCAGGTTCAATTTGGTTGTTTGTTGTTCGAGACAGGGTTTCTCTGTAGCTTTGGAGCCTGTCCTGGAACTAGCTCTTGAAGCCCAGGCTGGCCTCAAACTCACAGAGACCTGCCTGTCTCTGTCCCAAGTGCTGGGATTAAAGACGTGCGCCACTACCGCCCAGCAACAGGTTCAATTTTTTTTTTAAAGATTTATTTATTTATTATGTATACAGTATTCTCAGTACTCTGCCTGCAGGCCAGAAGAGGGCACAGATCTCATTGAAGATGGTTGTGAGCCACCATGCGGTTGCTGGGAATTGAACTCAGGACCTTTGGAAGAGCAGGCAGTGCTCTTAACCACTGAGCCATCTCTCCAGCCCCAACAGGTTCAATTTTTAAATGTAATATCAAATAAAATTTTTAGATTTTAAAAAACATTTAAAATACTTTTAAAAGCCATTTACTTTAAAAGGTTACTTGCCCATTTTCATATTCAAGTTTCTTTTAACTTTTCTTTACACCTTAAAGGATGTACTCACCTGTGATATGTGTCTGATCATTACTGTGAGACTTGCTTCTACTTCTACTCTCTGATGCACATTTCTATCTCCCATACCGGACAGGACACACAGTCCTCACCTGTATCTTCTGGTACTTTCCCAGTTTCACTCTCTCCATGCCAATCTTCAGTACACTCAACATTTATTCCAGTTGCATCAACACCACTTACTGAAGCATCTTTCCTAGTAATTCTATATGCCATCCTCGGTACTAACACCTTACTGTTCCTATGAGCTGCCCACTCCTTTGCCATCACAATGTTGTACTCTCATTTAGTTTTACTCAGTGAAGAAAAAGTCAAGTTTAGAAGAATGACAGTGAGTAGGTGAGGCCCAACGTAAAGGCTTTACCTTGCTGTAATACAAGCCCTCTTCTGGAGAGAACTCCCGTTTGAACTCATCCTCTGCACCACAGTGCGCCTGTGCACAGACCCGCATGAGTCTTCCTGTGTTGCACAGCAGAAGGGCAGCATTTGTAGCATCGTCAATCGACTCAAAGTTGTGAATCCCCTTTTCAAAACAAGAAAAGCTTTTTTTCCACAATTGTTGCTCTGCAGCAGACACAGATTTGCTCACTTCACAAAGAAAGAAAGAAAACAATTGCATAAGGAGACATCAGTGTGACCAATGGGGTCAACTGCAGCACTCTCTCTGATGCCTGTCACATGAGTCATTCGGGTGAAGCACTGACTCCACTAGCTTACAATGTGACTATACTTAGAATCAGGTCTTTGAAAAGTTATTAAGGCCAAGTGAAGTCATTAAAGAGTGAGGTACTGATCCAATGACTGATCCCCGTAAGAAGGGGAAAAGACAGCAAAGCTCTAACAGAGAAAGAGCCTCGTGAGAACAGTGAGAAAGTGGCTGTCTGAAAGCCAAGAGAAGAGCCTTGACCTTGCGTCCTCAGTCCCCACCTCAGGTACTTGGCAGCCACTCTCAATACTGGCTGAGATTAAAACCAACCAAGACAACCGAGCAAAGCACATTATTAGAAAGTGTTAAACACAATCATAGTTCCATGGAGTTTTAAGAGGCTATAGTCTATGCTTTATCTAATTCTCCTGGAGTCTGACTATACCCTACTCATGCTCTCCCACTGACAGATTCCAAATGTTCCTTAAGCACTCAGGTCTCTGTCCTGGCTGGTTTTGTGTGTCAACTTGACACAAGCTAGAGTCAACAGAAAGGAAGGGGTCTCGGTTTAGGGAATGCCTCCATGAGAGGCAGCAGTTTTCTCATTTAGTGATCAAGGTGGGTGAAGCTATCCCTGGGCTGCTGGTCCTGGGTTCTATAAGAAAGCAGTCTGAGAAAGTCATGAGGAACAAGTCAGTAAGCAGCTCTACTCCAAGGCCTCTGTAACAGCTCCTGCCTCCAAGTTCTAGCCTTGTTTGAGTTCCTGTCCTGACTTCCTTCAGTGATTAACAGCAATGTTGAAGTGTAAGTCAAATAAACCCTTTCCTACCAACCTGCTTTTTGATAATGGTGTTGGTGTTAATAGAAACCCAAGACAGCCTCCCATTAACAATGACCTCTTTAGAGCATTGCTTTTTAAAAAAAAAATAATATATTCAATTTTTTTTTAATTTTATGTGCATTGATGTGAAGGTATCAGATACCCTGGGACTAAAGTTACAGACAGTTATAAGTTGCCATGTAAGGTTGCTGGGAATTGAACCCACGTCCTCCAGAAGAACAACCAGTACTCTTAACTGCTGAACCCCCAGGCCAAGTGTAGTTCACAACTGAGCAGGCAAAGAGATGTGTTCAGTTTATCTGTGGCCCTCAGTTACAGCTTGGCCCTTCCTAACCCTTTTTTCACAGCACCTAGCCTTTCCACAAACAGCCCCTCTAGTGGCTACAATTAACACCCTATGGGGATGCTTCTCGATCTGGGTAGCACCAAGACATTACAGCTCTCAGCACATTTATAATCAACTACCTCCATTAGATCTTTCTACATTCACTGATGTCACAAACCAATTCAGTGCAGCCTGAACCTCTACCAACTGCTTCCTTAATTCACATGTGGCCTCCTGCTGCTACTGTGGACTTTTTGCCCCAGGCTCCTGTGCCCTGCACAATCTCCAGAGCCTTCCCTTCCTCATACTTGCACCAGAGGTTCTTCTAAGGGACTATCGACCCAACTGTATCATCTTTCCCAAAGTCTTCAAATCCTCTACAACTGGGACAGTTTCCACTTCCACTGCACTGCAAGTAACCTTTACCACATTTCCCAGCTATCTGCATTATCGCAGATTTCCAAGTGGAAGAGGGGCCAGATGCACATGCAATACAGAACCTGGCACATAACTAGCTGTTCAAGCTGTTTCTGAATTGACCAGTCTCAAGTATAGAAGTTAGAATGAAGATACTGGGAAGAATGAACCCCAAAGGGGAAATACTGTTTTCTCTAATTTTATTTCTTAAGAGTCTCAGAAGAGAACCTTGTAGTCACACCCCCTCAGGTGCCAGTTCTTTGCTCCACCCACAAACAGTACGACAGGGATCAAAGAGGACACAGACACTTACCTACTCGCTCACCCTGCAGCGCAGCAGCCTGATTCATGTAAAACACACCGATTTCATTTCTAATGTTGCCCATTCTCTTCAACACTTGTACATAGTGTTCAGGATTCTGACTTTTTAAGTCACTAAATTGCAAGATTTCATTAGCAGCCTCATAACATTTACAACTAACTGTAAGCTGACTTTCTAAGTCTGTAGAGAGATCTGTTGCCCATGCAAACCCTTAAAAGAAAAAGAAAAAACAGGTCATGTTATGAGCCCTTCCTCTTTAATACCTATGGTATCTGACATTTTAAGTCAAAAAGAAAGAAGTGCAATATAGTATACATTTCATCAATACAACAAAAACCTTAAATGTCATAGTAAAAATGTCTATTAATAAAATGGTATTTTCCCAGAACACTCATGTTTGATTAAAAACATATTTTTCTGTCTATAAATACCAAATATTTCTTACCACTCAGATTTTCCCATGATACATCTCTGTCGTCTAGTATTCTGTGCTAGCTGTAATACAGACCCAAGACTGACACTTACACCACAGTGCAGTGTGTTCACATGGATGCTGTGAGCTGAGTTGTTCCTGTGGTTAAATCACTATCTCCCTTTAGAACAGATGATATAAGCATATGGCTATGAGGTAACTTTCTCTTAGCTACTGGACTCATCTAGAGTGTACTTAACCCACTTCCACCAACCATTTCTTCTTTCTGACAAGTACCCTAGATGTATATCCATGAAAACCTTACCAAGAGTGCATGAAGGAAACACAACCATATTCAAACCTTAGTTAGCTTTAATGAATAATTGTAAAATATTTGAAAATTATTTAATATAAACACACGGGACCATACTCAATTTATTTTTGTTTTTTTGGAGACACGGTCTTACTATGTATTCCTGGCTGGCCTGGAATTCACTATGTAAACCAGGTTGACCTCAAACTCACAAAGCTCTGCCTGCCTATCTCCCCATGCTGGGATTAAACAGATTAAAGACATATTATCACCAGACCCAGTCATGCTCAATTTTAAAATTTGAAAATGACATAAAATAGTTAACCAAAAAGCACTTTTGGAGCATACTTAAATAGGCATGAGGGAGCAGATAATTCCACTGTGACCAAGGGAGGTGTCTGCGTACCCTGGCAGCTGGACTCTCTGTGAAGACTATGGAGGATCTCCTGGTCTTCTTTTGTCTGGTAATTAAACTCCTCAAGGTGTGCTGCTCTGTTATTTGCGTTCTGGGCCAGCATGAGTTGGATGTCACCGCAGAGTGTCAGATATTGAGAAAGAAACAGCAGTACTTCAGAAAGCATGTTGGTGCAGAGGCAGCAGTAAGTATCTATTTGAACAATGGTGAGAAGGAGAGCCACAAGGACATTAGAATTGATACTCATGACAGACACGAAGAGACTGTCATCAGCTAAAGCTCTATGCCTGACTGTCACTGTCCACAACAGGTGACACAGGGCTTTGAACACTTAACACCAAGGAGATGTTACAACACCGTGCAAAAAAAAAAAAAAAAAAAATGACATGCTAGAAGGTGTTGCTTTAAAATTAAATTTTTAAGCAGAGAAATGAAGGTTCACTATCAATCAGATGTCTCCCTCCCTCCAAGGCCTTCTGGACATACTCAGGGTATCTTACCATGGCTCTGCAGAGCTAGCTTAATGTATCGCAATGCTCTTCCGTACTTCTGAAGACTCATGGCAGCATCAGACAAAATATAGTAGGCCTTTGATGACTTGAGAATCAGCTGAAGTTTCATTTTATGTTGCCAAGAACCAGGGGTCATTCCAGACTGCCTGGAACAATTGCCCTTTTGAAGGGAGCCCACTGCAATAGGGAGAAACATCACAATCTGTCTGAATCTAAGTTTCAATGAAAGAAAAAATAACCTGCCAGTTGAAACCCTCCAGACTCGGGCACTACAGGCAGGCCGAGACTGGTGACACTAGGCTTTCCTACTTATGGCAGTAGAGAAAGCAGCAGTGCCACAGCACTCGTGCTTCTTCTAAGGTCTTCAGCTTCTGTGCAGTCGGTCACTGCCACTTTCAATTCAAGTGACTCCTGCCAGCTGTCGCCAATTTCTGCATCAAACTACCAAACAGCATACATTGTAAAGCAGTCTTAACCTCAGACATCAGACCAGTTTCTCTATGCCTCTGAGCTCACATACTGTTTTAGAGTATTCTTCCCAGTCAACACCCATCAGCCAAAGCCACTTCCTACCTGTTGCCTGCAAAGATGCTTGCTCTCCCCAACTCCCCACTGCACTTTAAATTTCCTCTATCAAGAACACTAAAACTGCTAGATATAATGACTCATATCTAACTCTAGCACTCAGGAGCCTAAGTTTGAGGCCAGCTTGGGATAGAGAATGGTGACCCCAACACTAACAAAACCACAACACAAACTAAAACCCAAAGCAGTCCAGCCAGTCCTATTACCTTTTATTCATGATCATTTTACTCAAACACTTATCATATTTTATATACATGATCATTTATACATTCTATACATGATCATTTTTATACCAACCATATTACCAGAAACAGAAATAGTGACATAAAGTTAAAGGACTACATTGTTAACACACAGTGCACCAGAATACTCAAGTCTAACTATGCTGAAAAGACAAAAATATGGTGGAACAAAGAACACTCCCAGCCCATAGCTTAACTTTTCTTTTTTGTTTTTTTGGGATTTTTTTTATTAATGCCACACATACTTTTTCAAGATATTTGTTGCTATGTACTATGATGGCCTGGGCTGTGCCTATATCTTTTTCCTCTGCAGCCATAGCATTCTTCTTTTATTTTTTTTTTAAGATAGATAGATTTATTTATTTATTTATTTATTTATTTATTTATTTATTATGTATACAGTGCTCTGTCTGTCTGTGTGCTTGCTGGCCAGAAGAGGGTGCCAGATCTCATTACAGATGGCTGTGAGCCACCATGTGATTGCTGGGAATTGAACTCAGGACCTCTGGAAAAGCAGTCAGTGCTCTTAACCTCTGAGCCATCTCTCCAGCCCTGCCATAGCATTCTTTGCATATAAGGCACTGTGAGGAGATCAGAGAACAATGAAGGTCTTGCTCACACTGTGTATGTTCACAGCTCTTTAACATAGGAGAAGAGGAATAAACCTGGGTTTAGGACATATTCATAAGACACACTGGTGACAAGGACAGCAGACTGGACAAGGTTAGTGTGAGCAAGACTTACTTTTGGCAGGGCGATGGTGGCGCACGCCTTTAATCCCAGCACTCGGGAGGCAGAGGCAGGCGGATCTCTGTGAGTTCGAGACCAGCCTGGTCTATAGAGCTAGTTCCAGGACAGGCTCCAAAGCCACAGAGAAACCCTGTCTCGAAAATAAAAGACTTACTTTTACTTTTCTTCCTTTCTTATTCCCTTATCTTGGGAGACTCACTCTGTAGCCTAAGCTGGCCCTGAACTTGCAGCAATCTTGCCTCAGCCTCCCAAGTGACAGACTACAATGGGGCCATCAAACCTGCATTGGAGCAGGGTTTCTCAATAGGAGAGAGGGACAAGAAGAGCTATTTTAGACAGCAACAGTAAAGTCCTGGTACAGTTCTCTGTGAATGCAGGATGAGCCTGGCATACAAGAAGCACCACATAAGTACTACTAGAGAAAGAAATCTGTCCCCTCTACCCTTGTCATTTCTACATTTTTTTTTTTACTTTAAATAAACAGACTTTTAAATTATTAAAAAAAATACCAAAACCTGGAACTAGGGGGATGGAGGTATGATGGTTCAGCAGTTAGGACCACTGGCTGCTCTTCCAAAAGACCTGGGTTCTATTCCCCACACCCACAAGGGTGGCTCACACTATCTGT
This sequence comes from Microtus ochrogaster, assembly GCF_000317375.1. NCBI lineage: Eukaryota > Metazoa > Chordata > Mammalia > Rodentia > Cricetidae > Microtus > Microtus ochrogaster. The sequence goes on along the minus strand of NC_022015.1, from coordinate 26,478,786 downwards.
AACTTCAGTTACGGAGAATCCAGTGCCCTCTTCTGGCTTCTGTGGGTACTACATGCATGTAATGCACTGACACACATACCAGTAAACACCCATACAACTCAAGAAACTAAACAAAAAACCCAAACTGGAACTACTTAACAGTATAAGTAGAAAGGGAAATACAACTTATATTAAGAAACAAGATTGCTATTTCTAGCCATCAACAATGGCACAATAGCAGCCATCTCTTGCAGGTGCTCATCATGTATCCAGCTCTAAGCACATTATCTTTTTTCTTCTGAGACAGGGTTTCTTGGTGTAAGAGCCCTGGCTGTCCTGGAACTTGCTTTGTAGACCAGGCTAGCCTCAAAATCAGAGTTCTGCCTGCTTCTGCTCTCCTGGCATGTGCCACCACATTAGTAACTTACATCTTCTAGAGCCTCTAAAGAAGCAGCTGTCAATGTTTGCAGTTCGAGAAAGAAGAGGCAGCTCAATTGAGTAAACAAGGTGTCCTCCGGAGCCAAAGTTTTAAGCGAATGGTCTGGATTTTAATTCGTTGCTCTTGAACTACCCCACATATTTACCAAGGCAGCAACTCCCTAAAAACCTGTTGGGCAGGCTTCCCAAGGCTAACAGGGAGAGGTGGGTTCCTTAGAAAACTAGAAAAGTCCACAGAATCTCAAAACTATCTTTCAAGGAAAGGCTACCCTGACTTTCCATTTCCCTGGCTTCCTTCTTCTCAAGTCATTCTTGACAGGAGCCTTCTTAGTCACAGGACAGCAGTTACTCTACCTGCAAAGCAGTCAACTCACTTTTGTCCAGGAATAAGGCCATCTGTTTCTCCAGCCCCTCTGGACCACCCCTTGTGGATTCATCTTCATATTTTAAGGGGATGGGAGTGCTGGGATCAGCTGCTGGAAGGTCACTTTCTTTTTTGATGCTGCTATCTACAGATTTTAAACCCTTTAAAAAATAAAAACATACAAACACACTTTTATTCCCTTCTTAAAAAGAAAACCATTTGCTATATATATATATTCCATTTACCAATAGTAAAAGAAAACCTAAATACGCAGCAGAATTTCTATCTCAAGAGACTTGGAACTACTTGCAACCTGACTGGAGAAAACTGACGAAATTTTCACTTAGGTTAAAGAAATAAAACCAGAGCAGGGCATCATTCAGAACATTTAAACACCAAAAAAACATGTGCTACTTGCAAATAAGCAAACTGCTGATCAATGAGGAGCAAACTTAGACTTACCTCCAGCACATAGCTAAGGACGAGTCGACAGCGCTCTTCCGTGTCATGGCAAACAGGAAACGCACAACTGGGCTTCAGAGACAAACATTGACATGTTACCAGCATGTTACTATTACAGCAAACCAGCTGACTCTTATTTCCCCCAAATTATTCAAACTCTGCAGAGCAGGAACTTAGAAACATGCTTTGTATTCAGGTTGGTGATGTAGGTATCTGATGTGAATGTTATTGGTACTGTTTCAAATCATGCTCAACGAAAGATCTTCCAACGTCCGTGAAGACCAACACTTAAAATTCTAAAAAGACTTCTATTTGATAAGAAAGTTCAAGAGTAGTAAAGCTTTAGATAAACACATACCAAAGCAGTAGGTCAGCTTACTCCCATCAGCACAGAGAGCAGCACTGTCAGTAATGCCATCGTCTGGTAGTAGGCTAACAAGTACCACCCATCAGCCAAACCCTTTCTTTAACTGATCCGCTTAATTAAAGAACAGAACCAAGAAACAGCTTCCAACCACACCAAGTAACATTAAACGCAAGGGCATTTCATCTGGCTAGCTCCTGGGAGGCTTCAATCACCAGCTTTCACAGGACACCCCACTCATAAGACTGAGGGTTTTGTCAGAGGGCAGAGTGGGTAAATGGAGAATTGGGAACCCAGGAGCCCACACGCTACCAGGTCATTCATCACAGGCCAGGAAAAGCTAAGGCATGTTCCCATGAAGATGACTGAACACTTTGTGTGCCTCAGACGGTGGTATAGAACATTTTCTGTAAAATCAGAGGATGTTATTACCTCATGCCATCCTTAAATCATCCAACTGTCCCAGCAGTCCATGATTCTGTAATAGTGCAGTTTCCCCAACACACATAAAAGTGCAGTTAACCACTGACTTAACTAAAGAGATATGGGGCTCAAGCTGAATGTGAACTGAGATTTAGACAGGTAACGACTCATTTGTAAGCACACATTATATGTCCTACATGGAAGCTTACACTCTCGTGAAGAGAGGAAACACAGCACAAGGATATCAGATATAGACAGGTTATGAGAGTGATAAAACAGCATGATTTGGCCGGAGTGGTCAGGGAAGGTCTCCTGAAGGAGATAACATTATTTTGGCCAAGACATAAGCCTAGAAAAAGACAGCCATGAAAAAAAAAACACCAGAAAAAAACATGTTCTAAGTAGAAGCAACAGCATAGGATCTTGGGTGACTCTGATGCTTTTCTTTACAGAAAAGAAAAGGGGGGAATGAAGAAAGCAGGTCAGAAAAATCAGGCAATGATTTAGGGTAAAAGAAAGCTATGTTTTCAAAAGTTTACTTGGATACCCAGTTCCCATCTCAATGCTAAACTCCAAGCTTAAATAAAAAGACTACTTATAAACACGAGTGTATTTCAGTTCAGTGAACAGCCAGGTCTTATGTGCTGACCTGTACCCAAATATAGGGAGTAGTATATATCGGCAAGTCCACTGTCGCCAACAGATGAATGGGAGGATAGTCATTATTACTCACGCCAAGAGACAGCCCTAAAGAGGATGAGTTGTTAAGGTCCACTTGACCCCAACCACAGCAAAGACCACAGGAACAAGCATTCTTTTCTGTAACACATGGGTAATTCACCAGTCCTCTCTACATGGGGACCACAGTGCCATTCTCTTCTCAATTCTGATTCTATGCTCACCCAACAAGCTGTACTCACCAGCAACTCAAATGCTAGACAGAAATGCCCTGGGAAAGAGAGGACAATGCACCAGGCCGTGGTGGCGCACGCCCTTAATCCCAGCACTCGGGAGGCAGAGGCAGGTGGATCTCTGTGAGTTCGAATCCAGCGTGGTCTACAAGAGCTAGTTCCAGGACAGGAACCAAAAGCTACGGAGAAACCCTGTCTCGAAAATTAAAAAAAAAAAAAAGAGAGAGAGGACAATGCTATGCACTGATCACAGGAAAGGAAAACCCCTACATAAAAAGTGAAATACAGTTGCCTGGCTAGCACATTTGCTCACCATGGCCTTACATACCGTGGCTCAGTTATCCCAGGTAATTTTACTCTCGTGCGGTTCCTAAAGTCAAGTTATAAAGTTATAATGCCATGTTTTGCAAGGCTAGCAACATAAACAGAAATAAAGCATGCTTACTCTGATTTGATGAATTGACTTGTATTTTTCTGGTACTGATAGTTCTCCAACAGACTTAATTATAGCCACTGCCTTGTTATCATCTGCAGGGTCAGAACTGGTGCTGTAGGTGCCGTTTTCATCACTATCGGGCATCTCTTCTTCCTCTTCACTGTAGCTTTCATCAGAATTCTCATTTAAAGGGGAGTCTGAACTTTCTTCTTTTTTAGGCTCATCCAACTGGAAAAGTTCTGAAAGCATGTAGTTGGCTGAAGCAATAATCTTACAAAAAAAGGAAGAAAGAAAGAAATCGATGTGAAGACTGAAGCTGCCTCACCACACTAAAAGTCTTAGGGGAAGTCTAAAGATAAGTTGTTTTCACCACAAGTACTACACAAAGCATAGTTCCCAATTCAAAGCTACAATATTCTAGGTGTGCTCTGTGAAACCCAGACGGACTATTTCCTTCCTTTTAGAAATTCGTGTACTCTGAGTTCTCCTACTCAACTGGACACAAGCTTTCATGTGTAAAGCATTTTAAGTAGAACACTAGCAAATTCCATCTCAACCCAAGTGAAAAATCAGAGTGTCTCTTTATAAGCAGTGATTGTTCAATCTTTGCTGGACAACTGTTACCATATAATCTATGGCTGTAAGGGAGAAACTTAAGATATGCAAAAGGGAAAATCTAAGTATGGAGCGTAAGCCTCCCTTACTCTTAACAAACGATGACATCTCGCTTCTGTAGTAAATCCCTTTAAAGACCTAACTGTGAGAAAGCAGAGGAAAAATGCATACTCTACTAGGATTACAAGTGCTTGTCACTGAACAGAGCTGTCCAAAAGGAATGTTAACAGGAGCCACATACGGAATTTTAAATCTTCCAGTAGTTGTATTGAAGATGTGAAATCTAGTAAGCAATTTAACACATTTAATTACATATTTACCAAATGTTCAACACACAACTTTCTCTCTTAAACTTCAGTGTGCATTTTACACTGACAGATGCCTCAATTCAGATTAAGCACATCCATATTGTTCAGCTCCATGCAGTTAGAGGTACACAGTACAGAGAAACAATGTGACTAGGTTCCACCCCAACATTGCTCTATCAGAATGCCAATAATGGCTTATTCATCAGGCATGACAATCTTACTTGAGGATGTCTGCTTTTGTCCAGCAACTTAACACAGTTGAGAAGCAATGTTCTAATAGTCCCATAGTGTTTTTTATTTTGATTTTTCTTCATCATCATGTTACAAGCAACCCTGAAAGAAAAGCATGTCAGCTTCACTATCCACTTAGCTTCTCCTGCAGGACTGAATGGAGGTTCATCCTGTTGAAGGATAACAGAATGACTAGTACAAAGACACACTGTTGCATCTTGACCACCTGCCACAACTGAGCTTTCACACCAAAGATGAGCATATTTGGTATAAATGTGCCTGTTGTATTTCTTTGCCCCATACACTCCAACCCCCAAGCTAGCCCCATGTTAAGATGTATTCTTTTTCACTATGTAAACCTTTAAAAGTACTTAGAAGCCATGGCTTGGATAGTGAGACTACTCCTTATCTTAAACTTTAGTTTTTAGACAAGGTCTTGTTATATAGCCCAGGTGGGCCTTGAACTGGTGATGCTTCTCCCTCAGCCTCCCAAGTGCCACAAGCTGTGCTGACGTGTCAGTTCTACAAGCACTCACTTGTATAAGAGGATGGCCACTGGCATTGTGAACGGGTTCTGGTACTTGTCTTCAGTTTCTTCACACAGAGTCGTGAGGTCATAGAGCTTCACAATATCACTGCCGCTAGCTGAAAAGAAAAACAATCCACCTTAAGTTACAGCCCTCACACAAATCACTACTGTCCAATCAAGCACTAACTTACCTTTAAAGAGCCAGTAGGTATGGCCTTCTTTAGTACAATTAGATTTTAGAAATGACAAAATATTTTGTGCAATGTCTTTTATGACTTTAGTGGAAAAATTAGAGTTTTCCAAATTGGGGATTTCTTCTGTCTTTATCATTTCATATTTCTGTAAAGCACAAATCAAAGGCAGTTTAGAAAACCCTGAGAGTGTAGCTACTTACTATTAAAGACAAATACGTAAGTCTCAAGTAGAAACCTATGTAGCACATAATTTAAATCAGTGTTTTTCAATCTTTTCCTGTTTCAAATGGCAAAGAGAGCTGAGGACCTTCCTTTGCCCATTTTCTAAGAATGACTTCTGATCTACTGACTCAGGCAAGGCACTGTCTAATTTCTTTTCTATCACAGCACAAACAGAACACTTCTCCACCTGATGTTTGCAGTAGGAAGATAAATGAAGGTGGACTTTATCTAGCAAACTGGAAAAAACAAAAAGAAACACATATTTCTGGCCCCTTTCTTTCTTCAGACACAAGTGTCTACAGATGTTTCCCTGGGCCTGCAGATTTTTCCTTTGCAGAGATGGAGCACAGGGGGCAGAAGTGGCAAGAGGAGGAAAGGTTTATGGATACTACTACTGCTATTTCTTGCACTGTTGGGAATAATGCTAAGGAATCTCACATCTTAGGCAAGTACTCCGCTATTCTGAACTAAAACCCAGTCAACTACTACTACCTTTAAAGTACCCCCATGTTTTTCCAGTTTGTGTTCTGTGCAGAGTGCCCTAACCACCTCTTAGCACATCTTCTGAGATATATATATATACTAGATATTCCTAACATCAAACAAGGTTGTGTCTCATTCTCTTACACTCATCTATAGTCTTCAATATGGTTATCTCCCCCTCCAGCATTTCACACTGAGCTATCCCCCTCAATTTCACTTGTGTGTGGGAACTCCAATGTGTGGCTTTAATAGAGTTCTTCGTAAAAAAAAAAAAAAAAGACAAAACCAAAACGATCAGCACCTATCCAGATCAAGTGCCAAATTTTCTCCAGTCCCAGCATCCCTAGCAAGTGCGCCTTGAAAACACTGATTAGACATGTCTATGATTTTCTCATTCTGAAACAAATCAATATCCCATGTCAGTGAACTGTACTGCTGTCCTAGACCTGAGAGTCCCTCTACTTTATCCCTATCACTAACACTTTCCTCCTTTCTCCCCTATGCCTGCTGTGAACACCTCACTACAGTTGTCACTGTCATTTTTGGTTCATGGCCTAACAGTGGTTCCCCACCAAGGCTACAAATTAGAATTGTGCACAAAGCTTCTTTTTTTTGTGTGTGGGGGGGTGGGTTTGAAGACAGGGTTTCACTGTAGCTTTGGTGCTTGTCCTGGAACTAGCTCTTGTAGACCAGGCTGGCCCTGAACTCAGAGATCCATCTGCCTCTGCCTCCCAAGTGCTGGGATTAAAGGCATGCGCCACCGCTGCCTGGCTTACAAAGCTAATTGAAAAGAAAGTTGGTTCACAGGTCCTAGTCCTAGAAACACTTGCATCCAAACACATACAGCTGTTTAAAAATCCTTAGGTGACTTTGACATATAGCCCTGGTTGGACTATGATGATGGAAGGCACAGTATCCGCCAGATGCAATTATTACTGGGCAATTCCTAAAATTTTGTATAAACCAAGGAGATCCTTACCTAACAAAGAAATGTGTCCACTGTACACTCTCAGTAAATCACTGTGGAGCGGTATTTATGATCTTCCCAAAAATTATTTGTAATAACACTCCTGAAACATCTAAAATTCTGCTCTTACCAACTTAACCATGAAAACACTGAAATTTCAGTTTATTCATACACAGGTATCTTCCTTGCCAAAGGCACTCCTTAATATTCAGGGCCCTAAAAACTGTGGTGAAGTTCTCTCTGCACCAACCTACATCTGAGAGATAGCAGAGTCACTCTGTGTCTTACCTGTACAATCCCATTTACGTGGAAGCACATCACAAGCTCTGGCACATTGCAGATCAAGTTGTCCAACCAATAGTCAATTCCAGTTAACACATTAATTGGTTTGTTGTTATCCCTGAAAATAGACATTTCTAATGTTATCTGGCTTAATTAAAACACCCCATAATCAATCATCTTAGATGTGTTTTCCCATTTAAAAACCTTATTCTATCCTCCCTAGATGGAAACTGTCATACATACTCTTTTTGATCGGAAGCTCCAGACACACATAGTTCAATAGTCGCATTATGCCTAAAATCTTTCCAAAACCTTTGATTTTCTAACACACACTGCTAGGCTCTCAGTACAAACAGAAAGCAGTATGATGACATGGCCGTGAGCTTCCTGTGTGCATCACACATCACAAAGAAACAGACACATGACAACACACAAGTCAGAACTGACACTGACTAATGTGCATGGAACATTAAGAAAATGTTCACAACTATGTTAGAGGAAGCTGGCTAACCACCTCAAGCAATTAAATCAACTCTTGTATTTTGACTGGCTATAGACTCAAACATAAGACTAGGCCAGTTCCTCAGATGTCTGGCCTGGACTTTCAATCAGAACCAGAATGAACAGTTGTTTACGGGGCAGTCAGCATTTGCTGGCAGTGCTTCCTTTCTTACTGTGGCAATTTCCATTGACAGGAGGAAAAAATGAGAAAGAAGAGGCCAACCCAAGAGTCAGAGGAGAGCTTATCTAAAGAAAAGTACAAGGGGCATAAGGTGGTTTACCTGAGACGTAAGCTAACTGCTGGATATCTGCCACCACCAAATATAGGCATGTTAGAACCAACCAGCATATGGATATCTTCAAAAGTCCACAGGATATTCCGGACGAAATCATTTTTAAGACCCTTTAATTTAAAATAGGAAAGATTATAATAACAAGAGATTCAGTTTCCCCCCATGATCCAAAGAAACACTAGGAAAGGAGAAGAGGCAAAGGAGACAAAGTCAGTTCCCAAGAGCTGTAAGACAGAGAGATGTTTACAAAGCAATTCTGAGGACCAAGTGGCGTTATTCCTTATCAGTTCCAACTGAGACTAGTTTCAAGTGATGGAGTGGACTGGGGACTAGTCGTCTCAGTGGACACATGGAAAGCATACCTGACTGTTCTCCCCGTCATTGAACAAAGTAGTAAGGTTTTGCTCTTTGGGTGCTGAGGCCACATGGCCCACTATGCATGAGGGCTCAAGAGGCTCCCTGCCCTGTGGAAAGTGCAAGATAAGGAGTGACTGTGCTGCCAACACTTCTTAAAGTTGACCTATGCTTAGAGTATCACCCACCAACCAGAACACAAACCCCAATCTACTGTGTGAGTTAGCCAGTGCAATGAATGCACGGTGCTTGCTCATCACTCATGGGGTGTGGCTCTCTTTAGCTTTGATTTCCCACAGATGCTGCAAGCTAATCATATTTGTATCTTAAATGAGATGGATTAAAGATCTTTCAAGAACTCAGTTTTCATTTTTTGGTTTTTGCAAGTCATCAGACTGATTACCACTCTCTGGCAGCCTAGCACATCTCTACTGAACTGAAACACCTAGAACCCCAGTCAGAGTTTAAAATGCTCTTCATACCAATAGTCTCCAGTTGAGCATGTCCTATGTAAGCTTCACAGATTCCTACACCCCAAAGACCAAGAGAAAACTTTCCCATTAGCACAAAAAACCAGTTGCCTGGCATATACTTGCTTTTGAAAATTCATGTCTATTGAACATCATTCCTACCATTGTCCTAAAAAACAAATAAAAACAACAAAAACCAGAACAAAATAAAAATATCAACCAAAATCCAAATGTTCTAAATGGCATTACAACAGAAAAATCTACCTCCCTCTCTATATAATCCAATGTTTTCCCATTTATTTAATTTATTGAAACCTTCTCTTTCTTTTTTTTTTGAGACAGGGCCTCTCTGTAGCTCTGCCTGTCCTGAGTGCTGGGATTAAAGGTCTGTGCCACTATAACCAGCACTTCTGCTCTTCAGAGTCTGGAAAACACTCACAAAAACACCTAGGTATTGGGTAAACACAGCACATTATCCATTTTGCAGTCCTTAGGCAGTTGTCACCAGGAAACACTACTTTAAACCTTTAATAGCAATGCTGTCTTCATCTGCTGAACTCACAAAACTGTCTTATTCTACTGAATTATGTGAAAGTCTACAGGGGTATGTACATGTGAGTGCAAGTCCTTTAGAGGACAGAGGAGGACAATGGCTCCCCTAGAGATAGAGTTAAAATAGTTATGAGATGCCCAATTTGGGTGCTGGGAATGGAACTCAGATCCTCCATGAGAGCAGTGTGTATTTAACTTACCAAGTCATTATTTTAGCCACTGTAAAATAGTTTTAAAAAATCCTTTAGTTGCATATAGCCACATGTAATAAAACATGCAAAGTAATAAATACAGAATGATATGCCCCTCCTTCTTGATGCAACCACTAAGTACCTCCTTCCTTTTATATTTTCTCTTTGTGGGAAAAAAAAAAAAACCTTAAATTTATTTATGTACTTTTATGAAAAGTCTTCTCTACTTTAAAATCCCTACAACTAAAATCAAGTTAGTTTTTTATAAAAATCAAGTGTGTGTTAATTTTTTATAACTCTATAATGTGTAAAGACTGAACTAATCTGGTTGAATCATGCTCAGTGCATGAAAATACACACTAAGACAAAAAAACATTATTTACCAAGTTAAAAGCTCTACTTTTACTTCTTTGGGCTTTTTAGTGTATTTCCCTAAAAATAGAATGCCACAATTTAACATCTATATAGTGTTATTTCATTCTATGGTACACTCAGTAAGTTAAAAATAAATAACTAGGGGCTGGAGAGATGGCTCAGTGGTTTATATTACTGATTGCTCTTCCAGAGGACCCTGGTTCAACTTCCAGGATGAACATGGCAGTTCATAACTGCCAGTAACTCCAACTCCAGGGGATCCAACACCCTCTTATGGCCTTTGTAGGTACCAAGCACACACATGGTGCTCAGACATACAGGCAGGCAAACACTCATGAACATAAAAAACTCAAAAAACGAGTAAGTAAATAAATAAGGAAGCACCAGCTCCCGAGGTGTAATGGTTAACATGCTGGACTCTGAAACCAGCAATCCGAGTTCATATCTCAGTGGAACCTCGAGGAAGAGGCCCAATATAAACGGGCTGCCCATGCATGCTTCAGCATTGCCGGGGGATATGCTTCACATAAATAAATAAGAAAGCAAAGACACGAAAGGAGGACAACAGTCTATTCTTTCTTCCTTTCTAAAATCGTCACATAACATTAATGTGGGGCCAATGTCAGGAACCTCATTTTAGATAAAACAATTTAAATTATAGGCATACCTATTATCTAAACATGGCAGGTACTTATACATTTAGAGTTAAAAATAAATTCACTAGTGCTCAATTTTTTAAATAAAATAATCAGTAAGCTACTTTAAAATATTTCGGGTCACTTAATAACAATTATCAAACCATTCATGTTAACTCCTATAAATACTATTGTGGGAAACTAAAAGTGTTTTTTTATGAGATAAAGTTGATAAAATACTCCTCACCCTATTTGCCACCTGTTATTTTGTAAGGTTGTTTTCCTAAGTGACTTCAAAGAATCATCATTCAAGGACTAACAAACCTGACTGGAAGCACTGGGATCTTCAGACACTGAAGAAGGCATTTCAAAGGGAGCAGGCCAGGAAGCCCCTTCAGACTCATGTGATTGATCAGAACTTGATGATTCTTGCTGTTCTGCAGGAGATGGGACAGGCTGAGCGGCTCCATCACCATTGATGCTGGTCAAATCAGAAACAGAAAAAAAAAGTCACCATATTTATGTTAACAGTCTACCCATTTGTATGAACTAGATTCTATAACCAATTACACATCCTGTCTATAAGAAATACAATAAAATAAATGTTAACAAAACCACAGAAGCAAAACTTGAACTGCTAATTTTACCCTCTTCATGCTTAGTAAATAAACAGAGGTCAAGTACCTGTAGTATAAGAACTTGGAAAGAATAGCCTTCTGATACCAGTGCTCTTTGCTTTTCTTCTTCCTCTGCCACTTCTGATCGATCAGTCTTTGATAAAACTCTTTCAACCACGTCCAATCACCAGTCTGAATAACATGAGACAGTACTGAACAAATATGCACATATGTAATAGGTGTGGAAGAGTGTTGAAGGCTCAGCACACAGCCAGTGGTGCTCCTAGGACCTCTAAGAGGGAGAGCTTAGTAGAAGGAAGTTAGGTCACTGGAGGTGTGGCCTTGAAGAGGATACTGGGACCCTGGTCCCTTCTTTCTTTCTTTCTTTGCTTCTTGGTCACCAAGAGGGAAGCAGAGTCTCACCCCAGACTCAAAACAATGGTGCTGTGGTAGGGTGGAACCTCTGAACCCACAGGCAGGATAACCCTCATCTCTTCATGTCGACTGTCACCATGACAAAACATGGACTAAAACTCAGCCACCACTCTTGTTTACAAGGAGACAGTCTTTAGTTATTAATTTCTGAATACTGTTGCATAAGCATGTACCTATAAACACTTCCATCTTCCTGCACCCAATTCACATCTCTCCTAAGCTCACATCTTTCTCCTCCAAGCCAGGCCTAGGGAAGAAATCCTTTCCTGTAGTACCATCTTAGCTGCTTCAAGTAGCACCTACTTTTACACTTTATTCAAAATATCTATGTATTACTGAACAATTAAACTAAAGTGTAATAGTGCGCACTCTCTCTCTCTCTCTCTCTCACACACACACACACACACACACCCACACACACACACAAACACTCGGTTCTTTTCTAAGGGGAAACTACCTCTACTATCAATCTTATCACCTGTAACTTACTTTTCTTTATCAAAGCACTGAAGAAGCTAGGACTGGGGGGGCAGGTCTGTCAGCCCAGCTACTGGGGAGGCTGAAGTAGGTGATCTGCAAATTTAAGACTTGTGTGAACTACAAAGTAAGTTGGAGCCAGCCTTGCTAATTAATTAGCAAGACCCTGTCTGGGGAGAGGGGTGCTTGTGGCAAACGCTATTCTAGCATGCATGAAACCCTAGGTTCAAACAAAACAACACCATGTTTTTAAATATTTAAAGAATATTCTTTAAAAAGCAGTATAAACTGGTAGAAACATCAACTACTTGTAACCAGTTCATGAAAAATAAATGTAAACATGGAAGCAGGCCCTGAGAAGCAAAAACTTTCCTCAACGCCTAGGGGAAATCTGTGACCATAGTCTGAGAAGCTGGAAATTGGTTAATATAACCAGTTACATTCATAGGAACAGGGCTCTTTAACATTGTTTGCATTTTTGACAGTCATGTTTCCTTTCAGAGTATGCCTACAACACACTTAAAAAAAAGTCCTTAAAATTTCAATTAGTTCCTTTAATTTCACAGATTTTTTTTTTAAAAAGCTTTTTGTAAAAGATTTTATTTATTTATTATGTATACAACAGTCTGCCTCCATGTATGCCTGCAGGCCAGATGAGGGCACCAGATCTCATTACAGATGGTTGTGAGCCACCATGTGGTTGCTGGGAATTGAACTCAGGTCCTCTGGAAGAACAGTCAGTGCTCTTAACCGCTGAGCCATCTCTCCAGTCCTAATTTCACAGATTTAACAACTACTTTTTTAAAATTGATGTCATCCTTTTTCTTGTCTTTTTTCCTGGTTTTAAAAATGAATAAAAGAGGGGGCTGGTGAGATAGCTCAATGGTTAAGAGCACAGACTAATCTTCCAGAAGACCTAGATTGGATTACTAGCACCCACATGGTGGCTCACAAACATCTGTCACTCTAGTTACAGAGGATCAGACACCTTCTGGCCTCTCTGGGTACCAGGCATGCATGTGGATCACAGATGTACACATGCACCTAAAAAAAAATTCTTCTCTGTTCTTTTCTTTCCCTCCCTCCCTTCTTTTTAAAAGACAGGGTCTCCCTAGTCCCAGCTGTCATGGAACTCTCTACGTAGGCCAAGCTGGCCTTGAACTCAGAGATCCCCCACCTGCGTCTGCATCCTCAGCCCTGGGGTTAAAGGCATGTGCCATCATCAACCACATCAACTGGTACTGTTTTTAAATCTTTAATGAAACTTTTTTTATTGCTGAATTTATAGTTATAATTACAATTTAGCATTTTTTTAAAAAAAAAAGTGTCTGTGTGAGTATGTATGTGAATGTGTTTGATGTGCATGCATGCAGAGGCCAAATGAGGTTATCAGATGTCCTGCTTTATCATTATCTGCCTTATTCTTCATTGTACCCCAAGCTTGTTTTTCGTCATTCTCCACCCCGTCACTGCCCAGCGAGCAAGCCCCAGCAATTCCATCTCCAATTTCCCACAGATTAATGGGGTTACAGAACTGCATTACTATGTTCAGTGTTTTATACAAATTCTGGAACTTTGACTCAGCAAGTGCTTGTAGCCTTACTCTGGCATTTCTTTACAACAGAGTCATACTTTCAGTGCTCCTGAGCTATAAAGAGAAACGCTTCTCTAAATGATTTTTGCATAAATTAATTACCTGAGATGACCTCATGAAGAGTTCCTGAATATCCAGCTCATCTAATAAGAGGGTCCTTCCTATGCGATGGACAGCCATGCTTACATGGGACTTGCTGTAGGGAATCTTCAAGAGCTTTTTTATGTTCTTAAAAAAAAGTTTAGAAAGGCTCTTTTAGTATGACCAAAATCTTTTGGATTGTTAATTTCATTTAACTCAAAGCTTGGTAAGCCTTATTTCCTCAAGGTTACATAAACTAGACTTGACAAAAGAACTACAATGATATGGAAGACAGATCTTTATAAACTCTTGAGTTACACAGTCAATGGAAGTGACAACCCAACACTTACTTTCACAACAGAATTTCTTTTTATAGGAGTAAGTGGAGGCATGTGGTCACGCTGTTGTACCGACCAACAGAAAAAAAGTTACTAATCAAAGATCAATGGCTACTAGAATATCATTTTTAATTCTTAACTGGTAGGATATGAAGAATAACTCCAAACATAATATGTTTCAATTATTACTATTAAAATACAACCAACAGTATATTTTTATCACTGTCACTGTTTTTGGAATTCTGTCCTCTTAAAAAGAAGATAAAAAGTTAGTATTTTAAAAACAAACATAGGTATTAATAACCAGTTAACTTTGCCTTACTGAATTGTAGATAGCAAGTCTGTAAAACAAAACATGGTATAATGCCCCCACCCCATGCCACCTAACACCGCATATCCCCAAAGTTAACACTTGATAACAACACTCACTTCTGAGTCAGAGACCACATCCACATCATTTCCCACTGAGTCAATGAAGTCATACGCCATCCCGAAACTATGGAAGGAAGGGGTCACAGGCTGAAAGCCGAACAGAGTATCAAGTTGCACTGCTTCTGGAACACACACAGCTACATCTCACACTTGGAAATCAAGGTGCCTAGTACTTCCTTCTCAGATGTACATAAGGCACACCTTAAAAATACACTCACTTCATAAAACAGTAAGAACTATGAAAAGCAATTAATATTATCATAAACCCCAAAACTCTCCAATGTAAAATAGTTCAAGACTTTATTCTTTTTACATGTGGAGAAGAAAAACAAAGAAATATATATATTATAATTTTGTGCTCCTAGGAGTATATAATATCAATAAAAGGAAAAACTGTACCTAAAATCAATTCAATCATAAAGAGAAAATAAAAAACTAGTGAGCATCCAACTCATTCCAAGTCACCACATGAGGGTCATGTATGTTATTTACAAGCTTGAAAAGCAGCTGATGTCACCATTTCGCATTAGTAAGTGACAGAGTCAGGACATTTAGTGCATATGTTTATATGATTTTTCCATCTATTCTAGGTAAGTAGGTTAACCATGATTCCTCATGTGCAAATACTTAATAGTGTCTATCTTAAAAGATGGTTGTAAAAGATACAGGTGAAAAACAATCCAGCATAGTATTTATATAGTCAACATAACTATTTAAATAATTAAGTCATTTTCAAAATAACAGAAATATATGGTTATTTTCAGACTTTTTATCGGATCAAAAAGGCTACAAATAAATAACTTGTGAACACAGCTTTTACCCTATGAGGCATGAGGATAATTTCTAAACTACTAGCTCATTGGGTATTAATATTTGTGGTTCTTGCCATGTAAATTCTATGAAGTATTTTTAAGTCTAATAATTCAGGGGAAGAAAAAGAACACACAGCAAATAGCCTACAAAAATGTGGACACTAGCTAAGGCCAAAGGATACTCTCAACTTTAATTACCATCAGTAGAATTTCCTGTGTGGGTCAAGGGTGTAGAGTTCCTAGCATGTGGGGTTTTTAACCTTGGGCTTTATCAAATGCTACATCACCATTTAATAAAAACTCCAAACGTCAAGCTAAGCAGTGGCTTAATTCTTGCTCCTCACCTACCCCCTATTTGCACATGTTCAAAGCATAGACAAATGGCTAAGACAGCTTATCAGTAGTCAACATGCACCTCTGTTAAACCATGCTGCAGACTTGAAGAAAGCATATACCTGATATCTTCCTATTGTAACATGGATTTGAATGACAGCTCTAATTTTTTATTAAAAATATCTGAGCGAAGGAAGGTGAGCTGAGAAAAATGTATAGCTCAATAAAATCAATAAAAAAATTTTAAAAATGATAAAAAAATAAAAATATAAAAAATCTGAGCAAGTGAATGTGCACCTCCAATTGAACTGGAAAGCAGCTTTAAGTGGGGTTTGAAAGGGAGGGAAAGAAATGACAGCGATTAAAATTTACCTAGAAAATGGCTTGCTTTTCTTACTGTTGCCAAGAATGGTAGTTCCTGCTGGCCCGAGTTTGGCACTCTCT
This sequence comes from Microtus ochrogaster, assembly GCF_000317375.1. Classification (NCBI taxonomy): domain Eukaryota; kingdom Metazoa; phylum Chordata; class Mammalia; order Rodentia; family Cricetidae; genus Microtus; species Microtus ochrogaster. Next base: position 26,462,644 of record NC_022015.1, on the reverse strand, counting down.
CGTAACCAGTTGGCAGGTGGGAGTTTCAAGTCTGTTTTTTCTTCGAGACGTGCAAATGCTGTTCGAGGAGGGGCAGAAGAATATTTCACCACAGCTCGGCTTTTCACTTCATTGCCTCCAAGAAATAAAGCTGATCCCTGATTAACATACGGAACGGAGCTTTAATGAATCCTGCTAGGAATGACAATCGCACCTTCATAAAAACAGAGCAAGAACCCACCAGAGCAGGCTTCCCGAGGAGCCTATGCTGCCTGTCAGCTGCGGCACTTAACAAACTCAACCTTAAATTATGCTTACCTAGCACTTTCCCATCAAACTTAAAAAGGATCAATTAAGAAGTGGATAGAGGTCAACCAGACTGCTTTTTAAAATACTGGGCATAGCAGCTGCCCAGCACTGTGGAGGCAGACACAGAAGGGTCACTCCGGGGTCTAACGCCAGCCCCACCGGTCTGTACAAGCAGTTCGACACCAGCCATGACTACCCAGTACATTGAGTCATATAAAGGATAACATCAAAAACCAAGTGCGCTCAGCTGGGTCCTGCTGCCTGCCCGCAAAATGAGCAAGACCTCTGTACGCCTTTGATAGAATGGTTTAATTTTTAGCATACATCAATCACAAAGTCATCTGTGGGGAGATACTGGGTCGTGGTCTGTTTTATTAAACATGCGGCGATTGCTTCGTAAGCTCGCCCTAACATTAATTTCAAATCAATTCCATAGTCTTCGCTGCATACCCACAGTCTGGATTCACTAATCTAGAGCAGCCCCTTTAGGCTTGACAATCACTTTACGCCTTTTAAGAATCGGTTAAGATTTCGGTGAGGCCCTCCCTGGCGCTGTCCCTCTTCCCCCGTTCGGAGGGAACCAGTCCTAGCCATCAATTATCCCCGAGTGGGGAAGATGCCTTGCAAGCAAACACCTGCACGGCCGACGACAGGCACACCCGCTGACTCCTTCCGTACTAGAGATATCAAGGAGCCGTGGAAGAAAGCTCCAGAAGCTCCGCGATTTCCATTCCAGGCCCGGCGGGTCCTGGCAGGTCGTGCCCCGCCGAAGACTCACCTGTGCAGAAGGTTCCTCGGACTCCGCCTGGGACAGGAGGCTGAGCCCTCCTCGGGTAGCGGCCCCGGGAGGCGAAGCCTCGGCTCCTGCTTCCTTGGGGTCCCCCATCCTTTCCGCCCCGGGGGAGACGACCAGACGCGCGAGCCCCGGAGTCGGCGACAGGAACGCGGGCCCAGAGACGCAGGAGAAGCGCAGAGCGAGAGACTCGGACGCTCAGCAGTTCGCACTTCCTGCGGCTGACAGGAAAGGCTCGAGGTGACGCGATTAAATCTCGCGAGATTTATCCCAAAGGTCCAGCCTAGACCCCGGTTCTAGCTCCTCCTCCGCGGCGGGCCCGGAGCTGCAACGCACCAGCGCCTCCCACGCACTCGGGCGTCCACTTCTCGCGATATCCGACGCCCGGGCTCCTCCCCCTCTCTCGCGCTGGCCTTTGTTGGCAAACAGTTATTAGGATTTGAGTCAAAGTCGCTGTGGTTGGGGAGGGGATGTGCTGCTCAGTGGTTCGCGTGATCAAAGCCAAAGCAACAGTCTTCAGCCGGTCCGCGCTCTCAGGGCATCTCCGAATTCCACACGCGCAGGGAGCACCTGTGGATCAGCACTTTCAGATCAGAGGGGCTGGAGGGCCAAGGTCCCGCGTTTCTCCCTGAAGCCGCTCCTGTGCCCTGACCAGCAAGAAGAGAAAAGTAGTCAGCCTGTTTCGTAGTTTTCTAGGCAGCGTCCCTTGCAGCCCTGGCTGGTCTCGAACTCACTGTGTAGCGAAGGGTGACCTTGAACTTCGTGTAGGCTAGGCAAGCACTCTGAGCTACATTTCCAACTCTGCACCTAATATCAGACAAACTGCCACATTCCCCATAAAATATAGTTTTAAGGTTAAAAAGGTTTTGTTTGCAAAAGGTATTAAGTTTTTGAATTTTTTTTTTTTATGTGCATGAGTTTTTTTTGCCTGGACATTTGTGTATTGTGTGTATGTAGTGACCACAGAAGCCAGAAGAGGGCATCAGATCTCAAGGAACTGGGAATTATTGCCTTATGTAGGTGCTGTGTACTGGATAGGGGGTCCTGTGCCAGAGCAGAAAGTGGTCCTAATTGCTGAGCCATCTCTCCAGCCCTAAGGTATTATGGTTGTTTTTGTGTGTTTGTTTTTTGTTTGAATGTTTTGACCTTTGCAGTTCATTGGTCGTGCCAGTTTATAACTTTACATTAGGCTCTGAGAACCCAGTAACCGCTTCTTAGGAGTCCTTGTAGCCAGCAGATGCAGACTGCAAAGTGTTTTCAAGTTAGCCAAGACATTTTTATGAATTAACGTTTCGATAAATGTTTTGCTTTAAAGCATGACTTACATTTTACTTTGTATTTTATAGGCAGTTACTGTTGTTGCTGCAAGTATTTCTTGTTTATTACATTACAAGGGCTAGCAAGCTCAGCAGGTAAAAGGCCTTGCCTGCCAACCAAGCCTGATGCCCTGAGTTCCAGCTCATCCGTGGAAACCATGGTAGAAGAGAAAGTTGCCTCCGGAAAGCTCCCTTCTGCCCATCACATGTCCTGTGGCATGAACACACAGGCACATACACATATACATGTATTATATACATGATAATAGTAGATTTGAATAAAACTTTATAAACATTGGGTACATGATAAACCTTGTGCATCCATTAACTCATTTTCCAAGAATATTTAAAAAATATCTAAATTACACACCATAATGTTAAATGATAATCAAATATTTTTAAAGTAATATGATTTCAATTTTAAAAAATACATGTTTCTTCTGTGTCTCTAAATAAACAGTTATATGTAAGGAGAAACAATTCCACATTTATTCTTTGAAGTTTTCTTTATTTTCCTATTTTTTTCTTTCTGGCTGTTTTATAATTAATTTTATTAACCCTTTTTACAAATATAAGTTAGCTTTAATAATCTTACAGTTTTGCCATTTATAGTATAATGTATCAGTAAGAAAGGATATACTGAGGTGGTGGTAATTTTTTCTTTGGGACTCAGATATTGCACTCAAATATTTCTCTAGAGAAGTAAGCATTTGGACCCTTTTTGATGCTTACTAGGAAAATGCTAGTATATCCTGCAAAAAAAAAAAGTCAGAAATGAATGAAGCAGAACTGAGAACTGGACATACAGAAGAAGAAGCTGACAAAAAATAAGGGATCATGGGAGCTCAGGGCTCAGCCAGGGCAATCAGGCTTCCCAGGCCTTATGGAGGGAGGCCTGGCCTGGGGCTGGGTCTCTGAAGCCACACACAGGCAGGGACTAATTTAGTTGGGAGAGGAGAGTGGTCCCCGAGGCCTGGAGAAACCAGGCACATCTGGGTTGCATAAAGTTTATACATTCTTCTAGCTCCAAGAGCTTTTCCTCCCATAATCAAACACATGCTGCAGGCTTTTGAAAGTTATTATCATTGCCTCTAATGTAGCTGATTGAAATCCAATGTTATGAGAAAACAGACGACTCCCCGCATAACTCACATGTTAAGACATGAATTTATGCTCTTGTTTGTGCTGTGCCAGGCTTAACCTGATTTATGTCCCCTCAGGATGGCCTTTGTCAGCTATGCCTCCATGGAAAGTCCTGTCAGCTTAGGGCTCTCATGTTTCCTGTCCTAGAGCCTGATGCCCTCCCTGCTTAGGACACACATGTTGAATGGATGACTAACTTATACTGTGCCACCCAACAGCTTGCTCCAAAGCTCCAAGTTGTTGGTGCTTTTCTTCTGCTTAGAATACCTTTCCGGGAGTTGCCTAGTTTATTCTTGTTCAACTTCTAGATTAATCTCAGGTATCCATGTAAGTCCTCCCAAATACTCCCCACACACTCTTCAAACACACACACACACACACACACACACACACACACACACACACACACACACACACACAATTTTTTGGTCCCTTACACTGGTATAGCTTTATACTGCACTTGTCACGTTACAAGAAAATGATGTTTCTGTCTGCCTCCCTTGCTGCCTGTGAGCTCAAAGGCAGGTGCCTTGTCTGATCACCTCTGTTTCACCAGCAGCATGCTCTAACCTGCTGACAGAGCTGTTTCAGCCCTTAGGCAATGTAGAGAAAATTGACTCGTGCTGTCAGACTTTTAAAATGCATTTCAAAATGTTGGGAACATAAAAACAACGTTGTTCACTCAAAAATATTTTAATACTCAAAATCCAGGCTAAAAACACGAAGTAGCTCCTACATAGTGTAGTGCCAATGTCATCAAGGGTTGAAGTTAGTACTGACACACAGTTTGTACCCCAAGGATTGAAGTTAGTGCTGATGCACAGTTTGTACCCCGAGGATTGAAGTTAGTGCCAATGCACAGTTTGCCAGTCTGAAATGGTTTGTAAGTCAGACCGTCTTAGACTGCAAAATTTCCCTCAGCATTCAGGGAAATCCTAGTCAGTCATAAATTGATCTAGTTAATGGATGTAGTAGCATATGCTTTTAATTCCAGCACTCTGGAGGCAGAGGCAGGCAGACCTCTGAGTTTGAGGTCAGTCTCAGATATGTAGTGATTTCTGGGTTGACCAGAGATAAATGGTTAGACCCAGCCTCAAAAATATAAAAATGTTTGTATGTAGTTACTTGCAGCACTCAGTATTTTTATCTTGTTTTGAAAAAATAAATTAACATCCCCCCAAATGTATCCCATTAAACACTAGGTTTTCTTTCTTTTTTTACATTTAATTGTTTTATTTTTATATGTTCGAGTGTTTTACCCACATGTATGTGTGCCATGTGCATGTCTGGTGCCCTTAGAGGACAGAAGTAGGTGTTGGATCCCCTGGAACTGGAGTACAGATGGCTGTGAGCAGCCATGAGGGTCCTGAACCTCAGTCCACTGTAAGAGCAACGAGTGCTCTTAACCAGCGAGCCTTTTCTCCAGACTCCTGTTGAACACGAGACACCATTCAAATGTTATAATAAATTTGCTACTGAATACTGGAACCCTCTTTTAGATAGGCACAGCGTTCATTCACTACTAAGGGTCCAGAGAAATCCTGCAGCAAAGACAATACTAAATTATTTTAGAAGTAAGCTTGTTGGACCTCTCTCTCTCTCTCTCTCT
>NC_022015.1:26407943-26457395 GCF_000317375.1 Microtus ochrogaster | reverse complement strand
TTTATTTATTTATTTATTTATTTATTTTGGACTTTAACCATTTATCCCGATACCTGCTACTTTTCAAGACTCACATCTTGGGGGCTGGAGAGATGGCTCAGTGGTTAAGAGCATTGCCTGCTCTTCCAAAAGTCCTGAGTTCAATTCCCAGCAACCACATGGTGGCTTACAACCATCTGTAATGAGGTCTGGTGCCCTGTTCTGGCCTGTAGACGTACACACAGACAGAATATTTTATACATAATAAATAAATATATATATTTTTAAAAAGACTCACATCTCAGGAAAGTGACCTTCAGTTCTAATTGTTGTTATGCTCCAACCCCAGGCTGGCCTAGGGTGCTTCTCAGACTGTTCTTCCTTTCCCCCTCTTCCTTCAGACTGAGATGATGGGCTCTTGAGTTTCTATGTGGCTCTTTCGGTGTTCTCCATCATGAAAACAGGCCTTGCTCTGTAGTAATTCTGTGGTTCCTAGATTCTTTCCAGTCAAAGGTCCATTGCCTTGATGCCACCGATGCCTGCAGGATGCTATTATAGACAGAAGAAGTGCCATCGTTATGAACTGCTCATCCAGTGTTTTTCTTTTTTGACACAAAACTTTTATAGTAAGAACTGTGTGAAAGGTGGGTATGATTGGGAAAGCTACTGAGTTTAATGGAGAATTCAGTGCACTCAGAGTCTCCCTGCAGCTGCTCTAGTGGAGGATGCTGATCTCTGAGAAGTTTATACTTGGGCAGTGTTTGGGAATGTGGTCCTCAACTTACTACACCCATCCCCACTGACCTAGGGTCTTACATGTACCCAACCCTTCTAATTTCCTTGGTGAACATAGGAACACCATGATCTTTCTGACTCCTGGCTGTGGTCAGAGCTAGAAGTGGGATTTGAGATGATCTGAAGCCATCTCTTCCTTTTGTGGGGAGGATAGGGCAGACTCATTAATTTAACAACAGGGAAAACTTACACATCCTCTAAAATCACGTTGTGACCATGAGCATCCCCTTGTGTTCTTCTAGGTTCAACAACAGACAGGACGGACATATCTCAGCATAATGGAGGTCGTTCTTACCCATTCAGCTGTTACCAGAACATGAGATGGGAAAGCTGCTTCCCTATGACCTAGAAGAACACAAGGATGGCCACGGTCACGACTTTCAGTCAACAGGCTATTTGGAGTCTTAGGGCAACAAGGCAAAAACAAGCAACAAAGGGGATCTGAGTTAGAAAAGAAAATAAGTTGTCATTGTTGGCAGAGGACATGATTTTAGACATATAAACCCCTGAAAACTCCACCAAAATAAACTATGATAGTGTCAATTGGATCTCAGTCTCTGGGACAAATATTGGAGCCTGAAGAGGGAGCTGTGGCTGTGTTGACTCCTGGCTTCAGCGGTTTCTCTTTGGGCTATTGTGAGTCAGAATATGGACGGGAGCTGCTCGTGTTATGGTGATGGGGACACAAAGATCAACGAAGGGTCAGGATCCCAATAACCCCTTCACGGGCCATCTCCAAAGGTCCGACTCCCTAGCACCAGGCCATGCCCAAAGACTTCCAACATCTCCACCAAAGCATCACAGTCTGTTGTCCAAACCTTTCGCACCAAGGGGACACTTAAGATCCAAACCATAACAAGAATTAAATGAATCTACCAAAGTTGCAGTTTGCAAAGTCAGCTCAGACATATCCGTAGTGTTTCTGTATGCCAGGGGTAAATTAGTTGAAATAGGAACCAAAAGATTAATATAATTTATAACAGCTCCCCCAAATACCTGGGACAAAATTTAGCTAAAGAAGTGAAAAATTATACAATGAAAAGTGTAAAATATCGATGAAGAAAAATTTGAGAGGACAGAAAAATGTGGAAAAACTTCTTCTATGTGTAAGATTACCATAAGTGATACTGTTAAAACATCTGCACAACCTAAAGTGATTTGCAGAAAATACAATTTTCATTAAGACACAATGACATTATTAAAGTGTATAGAAAAATGCTAAAGTTTATATGGAACTACAAAGGAACTAGTCAAAAAGAACAAAGAAGGGTGCTGATTTGTCCTGTCTGATTTCAAGACAGACTGTACAGCTGACGCAATCAAACAGAGTGGGACCGACAGAAAAAGAAACACAGAGACCCACGGAATAAAGCCGACAGCCTAGGCATAAAGCTATGCATGTAGAACTGACTGATTTGGGGAGAATGCTAGGAACATAACATGTCCTGGAGAAAGGACAGCCTTTCAAGTCTGTGTTTCTTGGAAATCTTGATATCTACATACAGAAGAATGAAGCTTGACTCCTATATTCCACTAGCTTTAAAATAAATCAACTCAAAATGGATTACAAACTTAAATACAAGGCATGAAACTAACCAAATGCTGAAAGAAAACAGGAGAAATGATTCAAAGTATTAATGAGTAACTGTTTCTTTAAAATATTTTTAAATTTATGTTTTGCCTACATATATGTCTGTGTGATGATATATATTAGATTCCTGGAACTAATTTTAGATCTCCTAGAACAGTTGTGAGCTGTGTTGTGGGTGCTGAGAATTGAACCTGGGTCCTCTGGAAGAGCATCCAGTGCTCTTAACCGCTGCATCTCTTCCTTTTTAAAGAGAGTGGCATGGTCCATGGCAAACAGAATCGATTCATTGAAAGGCATACAATATTCACTAAAAGCAAAGCTGGGCAAGTACTCAGGTCCACTACTCAGGTAGCCTTTTAAAAAGTCACACTGCTAATGAAGAGCAGTAGAATGACTTTTTTTTAAAAATGTTTCTTAGGATCTTATACAGTCTAAGCTAGCCTGGAAATCATGATCCTCTTGCCTCAGTTAGAACTTCAATTTGTTCCATAATCACTGGCTATGCAGGCGACTTTCAAAGCACCGGTTTTGAAATCAGTGTCTCCAGGTTAGTCTAAGAATGCTACTATTTTGTGGGATTGCTAGTTTCAGAACTCGTTGGCCTATAGATCATACCTTAGGATAGTGACCTTCAAAGGCTGTTCCCAGTTGCATGAAGAACCAGAGCATTTTTTAAAAATAAATGCATGCCCTTCCTTGGGTCATGGTCAGCTGGGCTATCAATCAAAGGAGACTCCATATGCAATGAAAGCAAATGCCTCCCAAGGAACAGTGTTTATGAGGATTGTTTGCTTGGCAAATATAGGACACTACGGTCAAAATGAATTCCAGATGAACACTGAAGAAATTTGTAGAGTAAGACTATTCCAAATATTTATTGTAAATATACCTTGCACATACATTTGAGTTCTGCTAGTCCAAGTCGTCTTTATCCAGGACCAAAGCTGTTGGCCTCCTTAAAGCCTTTGCTCAGTGGTAAACACGTCTGCAGTTCACGTCATTTTAACAACAACAACAACGGCAACAACAAAAATCCCTCATGATCAACTGTGGTATTAGTGAGGTAGGGAAGAACGAGGCTTCCCCAAGGAAGGACATGGGTTATCAGTGACCACCACACAGTATACCACAAGTAAACGCCATCTGATGCCACCAATGAGGTTAAACGGTGACAAAACCAGGCCTTTCAGAGATCTTTTTTGAAGTTGTATAATGGGGGAAGGAATGACCTTGAGGTGGCTCCTATTACACCCAGAGGTCACAGGTCCTCAGTGACAAAACACTAATGAGAGTTGTCAAGCTTGAAAGTGAGTTACTCTTTCTTTTTTTGCTTTTCAGAGTGTTCCACATTTTCTCATCTAGTCTGTGATGACAAGTAGCTGTCATTAGGATGCTACTTGGAAAAAGTTTCACAAAAAAAAAGATTTTTTTTTCTGTTCCTTCAAGATAAAGGTGATGTTTGAGCAAGGAGTGAGAGAGCCCATTTTGTTTACAGATGATTTCACCCACTGAAGGAGTATTTCTGAAGATATACATTTGGAAATCTTTGCAACAGCCTGTGACTATGTTGCTCGAATTGATGCCCACGGTTTATGAAAGCTCGTATCTGGCTGGGGAAGGGGATTTCTGAATGACTAAAGTGATTGCTTTGAAGGATAAGGACCCGAATTCAGAGACTTAGAGCCTACATTAAAAGCCTTTAATCCCAGCACTTGGGAGGCAGAGGCAGGCAGATCTCTGTGAGTTCGAGGCCAACCTGGTCTACAAAGTGAGTTTCAGGACAGGTGGAGTTGTTACACAGAGAAACCCTGTCTCCAAAAACAAACTAATTAACGAAAAAGGAATGAACACTTAAATCAGGTGGGGGGGATGTGCACTTTTAATCTCCGCACTCTGGGAGGCAGAGGCAGGTGGATCTCTGAGTTTGAGGCCAGCCTGGTCTGCACAGAGAACCCTGTCAGGGGACAGACAGAGATGCTGGGACACTCTGCCTGTAATCCCATGTATAAGAAGAAGAGATGGACTCCTCAATGCAGGTTGGAGCGAGATTAGGCAAAATGCCTAACTCCGGGAGCAGCCAGAAACTTTGCCCCAATGCAGAAGGTAAAGAGCAATCTAGGAATGCACAGAATGTCAACCTTGGACATCCACATGTATGCTCATACATGTGTACATGTACATACACGCATGCATACGCAAAAAAGAAAAGGAAAAGATGAAGAAAAGCAAACTGCATCCTTAGTGACAGTGGATGTTCTCAGAACAGAGCGGCTTTGGCTTAGGTAGGCCAGATGCTAAGGTAAAAGGGGCTACAAGATCACAGAGGCAGCCAGCCCATATACCCCTCTGTCACACTGGTGACATTTTTTTGGGGGGATATATATATATCCATAACTTATTGTGCTCTTCGACCACTCGTTGACCAACTCAGATCACCTAGCCTAATCTCCTTGTCAACCCATCTGTTTACCCCATAATGTTTGCAAGATCCCCTCTTCACAGCCAGTCAGCCAGCAGGTCTTCCCCCATCCTGCTACACATCGTGGTTGTAAGTTTATCCTATGACAACAGTCTGGCAGCCTTTCTTCTTGATGTATGACAAAACACATTGCATGTAAAATAACCAAGTTAGTCCTTGCTCCGTGTAACTTCTCCATAAGAAGGGCAGCTGGCTTCCAAAGAAAATGACAATGTAGCCAGCAAACTTCATTCAAACCCCTCATGTGATTTGTGGCTACAACAGAAAATACAGACTGATACAGTAATGCCTGAGGCCGTTTCATTCTTTTAAGTCTGTCCAATTATCTTTTAAGATAGATGAAATGGGTCAGCCATCTAAAATGAAGTTTTAAAATAAACAGCTGGGGACGGAGAATGATTCAGGGGGTCAGAGCGTTTGATGCGCAAACACGAGGACCTGGGTTTGGATCTCAGTAAGTCAGGCCTGCATGTGCATGACTGGAACCATGGTGATGTCGAGGGCAAAGACGAGAGGATCGTGGGCTTGCTGGCCACCAGGCTAGCTCAGAATTTGATGAAAGATCTTGTCTCAAAAGAGTAAGGTGGAGAGTGACAGAACAGGACACGCAATGTTCTCCTCTGGCCTCGGCATGTGTGCACAGGCGCACACACTTAGGCATACATAGATGCATATACCACAGTTACAACACACACATACACCGTTGGAAGGAGACCTCAGACTGGTGTAAATTTTCAACCAAGATTCTGCGAAAGGAAAGGAGCCTATTCAAGCGCTTTGCTATCTTTAAATTTATATTAGTAAGAACAGAACTGTTTGCAGTTAATAAATAAAAATGCTTCGAATGCTGCTTTATAATTTTTTTTTTACCATTCTGAGTTTTTGTCAATGTGTTAGCATCAACACATAATTTTGTTTTGTTTTGTTTTGTTTTTTCGAGACAGGGTTTCTCTGTGTCTTTGGAGCCTGTCCTGGAACTAGCTCTGTAGACCAGGCTGGTCTCGAACTCACAGAGATCTGCCTGCCTCTGCCTCCTGAGTGCTGGGATTAAAGGCGTGCGACACCATCGCCCAGCAACACATAATTTATAAATAAATAAATATACACACATTAAGGTTTCATGCTCAGAAATATTTTAAAGAGCTAGTTCAGTTGGTAGAGTGCTTGCCACGCAAAACATGAGGACATAATTCAGATTCCCAGCACCCATAATCCAATGTTAGGTTTGGTGCCATGTGCCTGCAATCCCAGCATTTGGGGGCAGAGACAGCAGGATCTTCTGGTCTTCCTGGTCAGTCAGTATAGCCAAATCAGTGAGTACCAGATTGAGCGAGAGACCCTGTCTCCAAAAATAAAGTGGAAGGTGACTGAGAAAGAGCACCCAGCATAGCCCTTTGACCGCTACACACACACACACACACACACACACACTTTATGTGTGAAATTAAAAGTTTATAAGTTACTGCTTTTGTATTATATTGATTTATTTGTATTGTTTATTTTGTTTTTTTTTAAATTTATTTATTTATTAAGGATTTCTGCCTCCTCCCTGCCACCGCCTCCCATTTCCCTCCCCCTCCCCCGGTCAAGTCCCCCTCCCTCATCAGCTCGAAGAGCAATCAGGGTTCCCTGACCTGTGGGAAGTCCAAGGACCGCCCACCTCCATCTAGGTCTAGTAAGATGAGCATCCAAACTGCCTAGGCTCCCACAAAGCCAGTACATGCAGTAGGATCAAAAACCCATTGCCATTGTTCTTGAGTTCTCAGTAGTCCTCATTGTCCGCTATGTTCAGCAAGTCCGGTTTTATCCCATGCTTTTTCAGACCCAGGCCAGCTGGCCTTGGTGCGTTCCCGATAGAACATTCCCATTGTCTCAGTGTATTGTTTATTTATTTGATCGATTTGGGATTTTTAAGACATGGTCTCATGTAGGCCAGACTGACCTCAAAGTCTGTAGATAGCCAAGGATTTCTTTGAATCTCTGAGCCTCCTGCATCAGCCTGCCACATCAGGGGGTTACAGGCATGCATCATCATGCCTGGCTTTTAGAAAGACTATTTTAGATGCAATCAAATGCTATCTTTAAGTCAAGAACAATTAGCAAGTTAATGAGGTATACTTTGCTTCACACTTTAATTTGACAAGAGTAGACAATTTTGAAGCATAAGACAATATAAGCCTGGATGCGCAGTTCACTGGTGTAATGGCAAGATAGTTTTGGTTACAACTGCCTCACGCCTTATTCATGAACTAATAATAATTTAATTTCAGTTATGAAATTAATAACATCTAAGCAGAGCGTTTGGAAACCCTTTTTTTCTGCATTGGAAGGAGTTTGTTTCCTAGACACCCATGAACTCGGATTCTTTTGCGAGTTCTCAGCACTGATTTTCAGAATACAGATAAGTGTTTGTAAGGGCAAGCTGTCTCTACTAGCTCTCTCTGTCTCTGTCTCTCCACTCTGTCTGTCTCTAACTTTCTACTTTCGGTCTGTCTTTCTGTCTCTGTCTGTTTCTCTGGTCTCTGTCTCTGACTCTCTGGGGGATTGTTGGAGGAATGACTGTGTATCCATGTGGAGCCCAGAGGAGAATCCTGGGCTGCTTTCGCTGTCGTTCCTCCATCATATCCTCTTGAGACAGGGTCCCCCACTTAATCTGGAACTAAACTGGCAGCCAGCAAACCAGGGCTCCTCCTTCCTCTGCCCACCACATCGCTGGGATCATAGATGCAGGTGCAGCCACACCCAACTAGCTTTGCATTGCTTGAGGTTTTAAGCTTGCACAGCAAGTGCTCCAACCCTTTAGCCACCTCCCTGCCCCTAGATACTGCTTCCTAGAGAAGGCGTGTTCTTCGAGTATTGCGTTTATCCTCCAAGCCTGATTGATACCAGAATCCTGGGAATAGTTTCAAAGTCACTAACATCTGCTCTCTAAGCAGTGTTAGCTTAGTTAGCTCAGTAGCTGGAGCCCAAATTAGGTTATTTACACAGCACATGGATGAATAAGGGGAAAAAAATTGCCCAGTGATCCATTCAATGAGTGTACCAGTCAATGATGTTGTGACCTCCCCACTCCCTCCCTAGTCCTCTCCCCTTCCCAGTTAAGGGTGTGGCCTCTGTAGACCCAGATGAATCCTTCGGCTATTAGACATTACAAGGAGGCGTCCAATGAGGGCAACAAAATGGCCACTGCCTGAGCCTCATCTCTAACCATCTCATAACATCATCTGATTGTCTTCCCCTAGGCACTGAAGAGATGTGGTTTCTATTCTCAGAGTCCCACAGTCACGAGGAGCCCAGTGACAAGACCCATTGCTTATGAATGCCATGCAGGATGGCAGCCACTGCCTGAACGGTGGGTGTTATCCACATACGACAGTTTTTTACATATTTATTTACATTTTTTTCTCTCCAGGAAACAGAGCCAGAATCCACAGATGTCATTATCCATCTGCACACGTTTGTTTACTACCCAGAAGGCAAGATTGCATTTTAAAAGTCTTGGATGGTTATTCTTTCTTATCACAAGTGACTTTAGAAGCTCTGACCATTCACATTGACCCCGGCTGAAAGTGTCTGTCAAAGCCGTGCTTCCTGGAGTGCTTTGAGATTCTCCTACAAAAGGCATTTTTCCACAGAGTGGAAAACATCATTTATATTCATCCTTTGCTGTGGCATTTCTCCCTGGAATCTTCCTCTTGTCTGTCAACATTGGGGGAGAGGCACTGACCTCATCTACGTTACAAATGGCCTTCTTTTAACCAGAGGTAGGTAAGATACAAGCTATTCACACGCACATGCACACACATGTGCACACTCACACACATGGAGGAGAGAGAAGGAGAGAGAGAGAGAGAGAGAGAGAGAGAGAGAGAGAGAGAGAGAGAGAGAGAGAGAATATATTTTGTTCTTCTCTGGGAGAGTCTCAGGCTTGGCTATCCATTAACTGATAGAGTCAAATAGGTGTGGTTACAAATATTCTGGAAAGGCTTGAGTACTTGAGGACTTAATCAATACAGTGTTTTGTGGATTTTTGTTCCTGGGGAGGTGGGGCGCATCCATGCTGAAGATTGCACAAGGTTGATTGGCTAGAGCTTCCTTGATTATGAATAGTTGAAATATTGTAAATCCAGAGCCAAATTAACCTGAGCTATTTTTAGTCCCCTCAGTATCCATTCATTGCCCAGCTCTATGTCTGACTCAACATCCTTCTGACAGTCAGGTAAAGCTTTTGGAATTTATTAACAGACCACTAGCTTCTACTATAACTAAAAATTTAAGAATGTAGCTGGTTGGTGACGGTGCACGCCTTTAATCCCAGCACTCAGGAGGTAGAGGTAGGCAGATCCCTGTGAGTTCGAGACTAGCCTGGTCTACAAAGTGAGTTCCAGGACAACCAGGGTTGTTACACAGAGAAACCCTGTCTTGAAAAACTACACACACACACACACACACACACACACACACACTAAGAATACCATGCAATAACATCAAAACCCTATGGCAGAGTTTTCTCTCCTTTGCTATAACCTGTGCATTTGATCTCCCCACATTAAATTTTACAGATGCCTTGATTTATGAATGTCTTTTGTTCTATGATAGTAAGTTCAGGTAACAGTTCCCATACTCGACACATGTTGCTAGGTAGCCTGTTAGTATGTATGATCATATTGGACACAGAATAAACTCTCTTTTTCCCTTTCAGATGAGGACTGTTTTGTATTGACACCTGGATGCACAAAGTGTATATTATTTTATATCTCTCACTACTGTGACTTATAGGAGTATCACCAGAAAGAGGGGAGTGCTCCCCAAGGAGTCGTTTAGAATGTAATGTAGACCAGGTCTACACTTTCCCAGGACTGTGTCTAGAGTAGAGAAATTTCTTTCTTTCTTTCTTTTTGTTTAAAAAAATTATTTATTTATTTATTTATTTATTTATTTATTTATTTATTTATTTATTTATTTATTTATTTATTATGTATATAGTGTTCTGCCTGCACATCAGAAGAGGGCACCGGATCTTATTATAGATGGTTGTGAGCCACCATGTGGTTGCTGGGAATTGAACTCAGGACCTTTGGAAGAAATTTCTACCAAACTGGCCCCATGACCTGAAAGTAGACTCACACAAAGGAGGTGAGGTCCTAGTCAGTGTGACTTTGCCTTATTGGAGTGGGTGGTTAGTGGCTAGATTAACTGAGGAGAGTCTCCATCCCATGGGCTCTTGTTCCCATTTGGTAAAGTTCTAGGAAGTGGGGCACAGCCTGAGGCCGTGCCTGAGGTGGCAATACCAAATCTGAGAGTCTGCACCTGTCACTGAGGGCAGGAGTGCTCCCAGGGGGCCAGGGGACCAAGGGAAAGGGGACCTATCCTGGAGCCCTTCTCCCACACCTCGGCCTGATAGCCTCTTGGTCTGCCAATCAGCTTCTGCTTGGTTCTCTTTCATCTTTAAAGCTCTACATCACAAAAACATTTCAAATGCAAACTTCTGTAGGGATGACAGGAAAACAATCCTGACTCACACCCAGTCACCATCATCTTAATGACACGTGGGCCATTGAGGTCCATGTTCCTCCCTCCTCCAGAAGACTACTGAAATTGGTTCACCCTTAACCGTGTTTAATTCAGTCCTCCCAGACGCGTTTCTTCTGGCCCTGCTTTTCTGATCTGTCAATCAGTGTCAACAGTCAGTCTTGGGTTGCCTAAGAAAAGCCATGTCTCCAGAGAGCCCTGAGCAGCTTTGAAAGAAGTGTTGGAACTGACCAACACCATGAGGTATGATGGATTTAATTCATTTCAATGATCTTTTGAGTCCCAATGGCAGCTCTGAGCGGAAGATTGTTATTCTGACACGACTTCTGACTTCTGAGGGTCTATGCTCTGGGTCAGGATCATGGGCAAGGGCAGCAGCAAGTATTGAGGCATGAAAGGCAGAAGGACGAAGGGAAGGGACGAGGCCTGATGAGCACAGAAGGTTGGGTTTGAAGGCTGATGGAGGAGGGGATTAGGGTGTACTGCAGAGTCTAGGTCCCCTGGAGAGACTGAGAGGCTGGGGTGGGGTGTGAACGTGAAATATGGATGTAGGAATGGTTGCAGGGAACTGGGCAGCCCTAGGTGGTTAGAACACACTGTACAAGGGGCCTGACAGGAGACAGGCTTTTGGTTCTCAATCTCAGAGTTCTTTATAGCTTGGTAATGAGATAATTCTTACTTTTTTAGAACTAATTCTCTTTCTTTTTAAGGATATATTTATGTTTATTTTGTGTGTGTGGATTTTTTGTCTGCATGTATGAATGTGTGCCACAAAGTTTCATACATGGAGACCAAAAGAAGGTGTTGGATCCCTGGGATCAGAGTTACAGACAGTTGTGAGCTGCTATGTGGGCATTGGGAATCGAACCTAAGTCCTCTGGAGGATCATCAGCCAGTTTTCTTAAACCCCTGAGCTATCTCTCCAGCTTTCTCTCTGTAAATTGTGAAGTCTGGGCAGAACAATCTCTCTTTGTAAACAAAACAGAACTCTGACCATTTTTCAGAGGAGCAAGGTTTCATTAGGGATGTGGGCGCACTCACTGAGGTGCTCTCAACAGGGGCAGCAGAATGTGAGGGGAGAGGAAAATCTGCTGTCCTAAGCACTCTTTAGTCTTCTGAGACGAGTCCGATGGTCCAGGGCCGCGTCTTTTGGGATGACTCCGGTGATTCATGCCTCCACTTTCATCGTGCTTATCAGCGAGTTTAGACAACACAGTTGTTTTTAAAAGGTTTTGCTTGTTTGTTTGGTTATTGTGTGTGTAATCAGCCCACAGAGGCCCAAAAAAGATCCCTTCGAGCTGGAGTTCTAAGTGGTTGTGAGCCACCCACTGTGAATTCTGGGAGCCAGTAGCAAGTTCTCTTAACTGATGAGCCCCGAGCCTTTGCTATAGCCCCAAACAATCATAGTCTTGTCCCTGATGATGCTGATTGTCAACTCTCCCTTGAACTTTGATTTCAGAGAGGCCCAGGGAATATTCTTGGAAGGCAGTGGTGTGCCCCAGTCTATCTCACCACACCCCCAGGAGATCCTCTTTATAAAAAAAGAAAGCATAAAGGGTATTTTCAGATCCAAGGGAAACAAACACCAGGCTTGAGGATGCTTACAAGTAGAGGCTCACATGGCGTGTGTCTACTATGAAAGCTTTCATAGTGTGCTAATTGTTTTTCATCACGGCTACCTTTTAGAAACCACTAACTGAAATATCTCATTTATTCTCTTACTTCCATAGCAGCTAACCCTTGGCCGCTCCCTTGGTAGGGGGCTGGATTAGTCAGGGTTCCCTGGAGGAGCAGAACTAATAGAATGAACTTATATATACTAAAAGGGGATTTATCAGAATGGTGTACAGGCTGTGGCGGTTCAGCTAGTCTCAAAATGACTTCTCCCAACAGAAAGGCTGAGAGTCCAGTGGTTGTTCAGGTCACAAGACTGGATGTCTCGGGAGTCTTCAGTCTTTGTTGGAACCCTGAAGTCTTTGTTAGACTCTAACACTAGTGAAGGAACACCTCAGCATCAGGATAAACGAACTTGTCAGTGAGACTAAGTGTTGTAAGAGCTGCGGGGCTGTGTCCCCAGCACCCTGGCCGCCTGGCTAGATTATGCCCCGAAATAACAACACACAAATTGTATTCATTTAAACACTGCTTGGCCCATTCGCTCTAGCCCTTACTGGCTAATTCTGATATCCCGATCAACCCATCTCTGTCTTACCGGGAAAGATTCAGCATGTCTGACCTGGCGGCTTGCTTCATGGCGTCTGCCCGGGAGAGGGGAGCATGGCCTCTGCTCCAGAGAGCAGAGCTGTTGAGTCTGAGCTCACTTCCTCTTCCTCCCAGCATTCTGTTCTGATTACTCCACCCACCTATGTTCTAACCAATAAAATGGGCCAAGGCAGTTTCTTTATTAGCCAATGACCTTCCTCCATCAACTAAGGGCGAGCAGGCCAAAGCAAAACTTTTTTTCTTCACGTCCTTTTACATAGGTTGCCATCAGAAAGTGTGGCCCAGATTTAGGGTGGGTCTTCTCACCTCAGAAGATTCAGTCAAGCAAATCCTTCACAAGTAGTTTGAGGTGGTTGGGTTTCAGTTGATTCCAGATACAGTCATGTTGATAAGCAAGATTAGCCACCACAGGGATATATATGCCAAACCCTCTGAGGACAGGGCCTGGAAGCAGATTGGAAATCTCAGTTAAGGGTTTCTGAGGTTCCCTAAAGCACAAGTGAGGCAAAGTGGGGACCAAGACAGGTGCCCTTTGGGGCTCCGGTCAGAGGTAATCATTCTATATTTCCTATATGCAAATAGACTGGGTGCTGGGACACTGTTTCTTGAACATCGAAGTGCAGTCAGAATATCTAGGAACTTTTAAGTAAGGATCTCCAACCCTAACACCCAACTAGAAGGAGGTTGTTTTGTAACCAGGGGTGGGAAGAAGGACGCAATGAGAATTACAGGCAGAGAGAGCTTCAGCAAGGTCCTAGCAGTTAAGGGAGCATTTCTGGGCAGAGACCACAAGTGAGGCGGAGAGGGACTCGAGAGGCACGGGATGGGGGTGGGGGTAGTATTAAGAAACCTCTGCCTGCCAGGTGCTGGGATTAAAGGTGTGCACCACCACCTGGTCTAAAGTATTTATTTCAAAAGTTCAAGGACCTGAATTTGATCCCCAGAACTCATGTGGGAAAAACAAAAACAAAGAACCCAGGCACAGTGGTGATCTTGTGATCCCAGCACTAGGGAGACAGGTAAATTCCCGGGG
This sequence comes from Microtus ochrogaster, assembly GCF_000317375.1. Classification (NCBI taxonomy): domain Eukaryota; kingdom Metazoa; phylum Chordata; class Mammalia; order Rodentia; family Cricetidae; genus Microtus; species Microtus ochrogaster. Next base: position 26,443,763 of record NC_022015.1, on the reverse strand, counting down.
CTCATTGGCCAGCCAGCTTAGATTACCTGCTGTGTTAAAGGCCAGTGGGAAGGTATGCTTCAAAAACAAAACAACAGGCAGAATAATACCTGAAGTTGTCTTCTGGCACACACACACACACACACACACACACACACACACTCATACACACATACACATACACACCACACATACATACACCATATACACACACTCATACCCATACACACATACATACACCACACACACACTACATACATATCACATAACATGTATACACACCACACACATACTACACATACACACCAGACACACATACCACACACACACATACCCATACACACATACACACACCCACCATACACACACTACACACACCAGACACACATATACCACACACACATATACACACATTATACACACACCACAAAACAAACACACACATCACACACACAAAACACATGCACGCACACACACCTCACGCACACATTCGCAACATATACACACACTGCACATACCACACCCACACCAGACACACACATCACACACATATGCATATACACCGCACACACATACACACACATAGCAATCCCCCCAACTCCCCATACATACACACACACGTACACCCTGCACACGAACACACGTATGCATACACAAATGATAATGAAAGACCTTCGAGTCACATTGTGTCATTGTAACCATGCTCTTCAAACAAATCATCTGCAACAACAAAGAGGTTTGTGGATGGATTTGATCACTGTAGCCTGAGCTCGCTCATGCCTGCGAGTTGAAGTCAGAGTCTCGCTCTTTGAGCACCATTTTGCTGTGTATGTTTGTAAATATATCTCCCTAGCATATTTTATGCTTCAGTTAATTTAGTTGACATCTAATTTAGTTGACGTATAAAAATAAAATCAATTTTCAGGCAAAATACCCATAAAATAAGTGAAATGGTATAATAGGTTTCAAGAAATTAAAATGTAATATATTTAGGCTTCTAGTCTAAAGCAATTTCATCTAGAATAGTAGATACTGGAGCTGTAATTTAAAAGAAGAATTCCTGTCAGTTGTACAATAACAAATGTTGCTACATATTCAAAAATTTATTGCTTGGAGTACTTTGTTGTAAAAAAATAAAAATTTTTGTTCAAGTGTCCTTTAAAATGTCAAAAAGCCTAAAACAGGAAAGCTCGGTGCCTTGATGCGCAGGCTGTGATTAAGCTGTGACAATGATTATTACTTTGGATATAAACACTATCACATTTCACTGGGTGAGTTCTTTAATTAATGTCGGGTTCTGTTCTGTTTATTACCCTGTGTGCTTATGCTTCCTGTCATTTTCCAGTTGTCTGCTTGAATCCCGTTTTTAAATAGTGATTTAGCAACTGATAATGTGTATTGATTTCCGTGTTCCCTCTCATTTACATTTTTATCACTTTGCTTGGCATATTCGGGTTTAATCATTTTATTTTTATAAACAGTCATACAGTGTGTTAATTTAGCTGCATGATGAAGTTTAGTTTCCAAAGAGAGTTTGTCTTAGAAACTGGTTCCCAAAGCTACTCGGAGCTGGGCATTTTGTACGAGTGAAAGGGCCTGCTCTCCTGCTGATAACTGGGAACATAAATTCTCGATTTTCAAAAGTGCTTCTGTCTTCTGAGGCTTACAGCACCGTGTGTTCCAGCAGGGGGTGCAATGTGATTTAAAGCCAGGGACAGGATTTCAATGTGTCTTCTCAGCTGCAGATGAAGGTCTCTCTAAGGAAAGCTAGTCGGAAAGTCCCATCCTGCTGATGACCGCCCTGGGGACGTGAGAGGAGAAAGCAGAGAGGGTTAGAAAAACCAGAGGACCTGCTAAAGGTCATGCGCTGGGAGAACATTTGCTCATGCGCTTCAAGTCCATGATGCGTTAGAGTATTCGCTTTCATGCTAACAGGATGGCGTGGATGGGGTGCTCAGTGCAACGATTTTGAAGAGTCAGTTGTTTACTTTCTTACTTTCTTTTTTGAGTTTTTGGTTTTTTGAGACAGGGTGTCTCTATGTAGCCCTGGCTGTCCTGGCACTTGCTCTGTAAACCAGGCTAACCTTGAACTCGGATGTCCACCTGCCTCTTAGAGGCCACCACCCCCAGTGCTGCGATTAAGGCCTGGACCACCACTGCCGGACTTCAATTGTTTGCTTTCATTGTGTAATCTGTGGCCATACAGGATGCCTAAGCGCAGGGACAGCTCTGGGGTAGTCTGCCCGAGAAGGAGCTTGCTACAGCTCTAGGTAGCTGCTTCTTTTCCAGTATCCCAACCTCCCACGTAAGTAAGCACATAGGCAATGCACTTAGAGCATGGCAGGCACATAGCAAGGGCTGTATACATGTGTGTGTACATGTGTGCAGAGGCCAGAAGAGGATGTCAGGAGTTCTGCTCTCTCACTCTCCACTTTATTTGAGGCAGGGTCTCTGATTGAACTCAGAGCTAGGCAGGCAGCTGGCAAGACACAACTGTTCTTTTGACTTCGCTTCCAAGAGTTCCGGTGCTGCAGACACGCGCCACTATTCCTGACCTTTTATGTATGTTTTGGGATTTGAACTCAGGTCCTCATGCTTGTGTAACAAGCATTCTTATCCACCGAGCCATCTCTCCAGCCCCAACGTAATATTTCAAAAGGTAAAATAGACAGATGTGGAGGCCAGAGCTATGTAGAGAGGCCCTGTCTCCAAAAAGCCAACAAATAAAATAAAATAAGTAAAAGAGGGCTGGAAATGGCTCAGTGAAGTGCTTGCCCTGCAAGTATGAGGACCAGAGTTTGAAGCCTGAGCACCCACAGAAATGCCAGGCAGCATGGTGGCTCACCTGTAATCCCAGATCTTTGGAGCAAGCAGGCTAGCTCAGTGAGCCTAAGTGGGGAGCTCTGGCCTGAACTGAGGGACCCTGTCATTATAAAAGGTGGAACTCCACAGAAACACAGATCCTGTGTTTCTCCTGCCATTTGCTATCACAGCTTTTAAATGTCATCCTGTCTTTTAAAGCCATTCAAGCCACTTTAGTCACCTTTAGTAGGTAATTTAGTAGCGTTAAGTATATCCATGGTGTTTTTATCTGCTGTTATCTGCTGTTATCCACTTCTAGAAGTTTCTCACCATCCCAAAGTGAAATTCTGCCCATGAAACACAAGTTCCCTGGCTCCCCTATCCCATCCCCAGTTCTATTTTCTGTATCTATGAATTTGGCTATACTAATAGCCTCAGGGAAGTGGAACTAGACAATATCTGTTCCCTTGTGACTGGTTTATTTAGGGTGTATCTGATGGTGATCCTCTTTGTAGTATGTGTGTGTGTGTGTCAAAATCTCATTCAGTGTGTGTGTGTGTGTGTGTGTGTGTGTGTGTGTGTGTGTGAAGTTCCAGAGGCTAACATAGGGTGCCTTCCTCAATCATTCTTGACCTTGTTTTTTTTGATATGGATTTTAAATGAACCTGAAACTTGCTGTTCCAGCCAGCCTAGTGAGTTCCCAGGGACCACCTGTCTCCACCACCTAGCAATGGGGTTGTTGCTGCTGTGCTGAGCTTTCTATTTGGGTGCTCATGCTTGCACAGAAGCACTTTACTGCCTGGGCTATCTCTTTCCTCCTTGCTTCTTTATAAGACTGGATAATATTCCATCAGTGGACATGCCATACTCTGTTTATCCATTTCCTTGCCAATTGACATTTAGGTTTCTTCTGTCTGAGGCTATTGTGAAGATGTTATATGCCCTTGCTTTCAATTCTTTCAGGCAGGTAGTTCTTGATTTATCTGTTGTTTTTATTTGTTTGTTTTTAAATCTTCCAGACATGGCATGTTAGTCAAGAAAGAATGTGACCTGGAGTCAACCTCCTTCCTTTTACCCACAGAGCCCCAATTCCCACCCAACACTGGTATCAACCCCACTTTATTAGGATCATAAAAATATGGGTTCCATCTGAGGCGTGTGCTCTGGACCTGTTTTTTCTTGACCATTCACTGCTTTTTGCTGGAGTTTTCCAGCATCAGTTATTACGTGCTAGGTCTGTGTGTCACCAGATCTCACGTGCTGACTCTGTGTGTCACTGGATCTCATGTGCTGACTCTGTGTGTCACCGGATCTCATGTGCTGACTCTGTGTGTCTCCAGATCTCATGTGCTGACTCTGTGTGTCACCGGATCTACATGCTGACTCTGTGTGTCATCAGATCTCACATGCTGACTCTGTGTGTCACCAGATCTCATGTGCTGACTCTGTGTGTCACCAGATCTCACGTGGGGGCTCTGTGTGTCACCATGTATCATGTGCCGACTCTGCTTATCATAAGTACTTTTCCCTCAACACTGACCTCCATGTTTAAGAACAAGTTCAGGTCAATCAGACAAGGTAGTTTGCAGTGGGATTTCAACTGTATTTTGATAAATAAAGACTGCCTGACGATCTGAGAGTAAAACAGTCCCACTGGTCAGCCTTACAGGCCAGGTTATGGTAACCCACACCTTTAATCTCAGTAGCCACGGTGACACGCACCTTTAATCTCAGTAGCCACACTAGTTGCCATAGAAACTGGGCGATGCCTGCCTTTACTGCCTTTAATTAAAGGTGGTGCCCACCTTTAATCCCAGCTGTAGAGAGGAATATAAAACAGGGGCAGAGGGGAGATAGCTCTCAAACATGCAGTCTCACAGGATCGCCATTTTGGACTGAGGTCAAGGTAAGAGCCAGGGGCTTGCTGTTTTGCTTTTTGGCTCTTCAGGCTGAGCTCCAATTCCTGAGTTTTTATTAATCATGCTTCAGTAGTACTTTTCCTGCTTCTCTTTTGTTGTCTTGTTTTCTTCTCCCCACCGCCTCCAACCCAGAATTCTGTCATGTACCCTCACCATGTCAGTGGGTGCTCCTTTGTATGGCTGAAATTCTGTCCTCTTCTCTGTTGTCCCAAGATGTCCTCTTTTATTTTTTTTTAGATTTATTTCTTTTATTTTATGTATATGAGTGTTTGCTTGTATGTATGTATGTATGTATGTATGTATGTATGTATGTGTACAACATGCCTGCCTGGTGACCTTGAATATTAGAAAATGGTATCAAATCCTCTAGAACTAGAGTTACAGATGTTGCCAATCACCATCTGGTGCTGGGAACTGAACCTGAGTCCTCTGCAAGAATAACAGGTGCTCTTAACCTCTGAGCCATCTCTGCAGCCCAAGACGCCCCTTCTTTTTGATGTTCACCACATCACATCTTTGTTGAATTCAATTCACCTTTCAATGGCTTTCTAAGAAAAAAAAATGTATACTGGAGATCAATATTTTGATGTCTCAATTATGTTAAATGTATTTAGTCACTATTTTAGAAGGTTTTATAATTGAGAATAGAACGCTAAATGGACAGATCACTTTATTTAGGACACTGTGAGGAAATATTTTATTTCCCCCGTTGGGCAGTCTAGAGATTGAACTTGGGAATTAGCACACTCCAATCCCATGTTCTGCCTCCAAACCATATCCCCAGCCCCTCTTGCTCTTGGTCTTAGTTCTCAATGTTGCTGCTGAGAAATCTTATGGAACTCTTGGTTTCTGTTTTATTTCATGATATTACAAACTTACAAAAACCAACCAAACAAAGGAGAGAACGCAGGGCACCTGAAAAACCACACACGTGACTCATTACACACACGTGACCCATTACTGTCACCATCTTGTTAGGCACACCACCTCTGTTTTCTTCTCCCTTTTCATCTTGTTTGTTTCCATCTGCTATGTGATTACTACTTTGCTTTCTGTTACTGATAAAAAGAAAACTGACCCAAAGCAGCAAAGGGGAAGAAAGGGTTTGCTTCATCTTACAGCTTATGGTCCATCATCAAGAGAAATCAAGGCAGGAACTGAAGAAGAGACACCGTAGAGGAATGCTGCTTACTGGCTTGCTCCTCGTGTCTTGCTTAGTCTTCTTCCTTATACACACCAGTACAGTACCACATGCCCAAGGGTCTAACTGCCCACAGTGGGCTGCGCCCTCCCACATCAACCTTTAATTAAAAAAATGCCCAATAGGTTTGCTCACCAGCCAATCTGTGGAAGGCATTTTCTCAATTGAGGTTCCTTCTTCCCAGATGACCCAAGCTTGTGTCAAGTTGACAAAAAACTAACCAGCACACTGTCTATGAACAAGCTCTTTGCTCATCTGTTGAGCATTTGGAAGGAGCACCCATCATCATGCCCATCCTGAATACTTCTGCATGGCTTTTTGAAGGAAAAGGACGTTTTCTTAGGTTTACACAATATTATCACCACAGTAAGACACTGAAAGAGACACGTAGAGCCCAGCATAAAGTCTGTAATTCATATTTCCCCCTGTGAGCTCAAATCATCTTCATTCAGTGCTTTTATTCTTTTTCTGACCCCAGAATGAGGGTGGCTCTCAAGGCACATATGGTGGCTGAAAAGGATGCTGCGTCCTGCCCAGAGCTTGGTTCTCCCAAGTGTGTATGGCAATATGCAGTCATCAGCATTGACAGGCCAGTGTCCTAGGCCTCATTTCCCCTCATATGGAAGTAGTTTGCCTTGCTAGAGTTAGCTTTGAGAACTCCCTCCTCCACTGCCTTTGGCTCTACGCATGGGAATAGAAGCTGTGCCTTAGCCACACTGCAGTAGATTGTCAAGCAGCCCTCTGCTTCACTCTGCTGGGCCCCACCTCCTCCCTTGATTTTTGTGTCTCCAGATCTCAGTTCATGTCACCTGGCTAATGTCCTCTCGACATCTGGGATGTAGCTGCTGCCCTTTGCCATATAGCTGCTGTTTCTCTTGGTTCTTGTGGGTCTATATCAGCAGTTCTCAACCTATGAGTTGTGGCCCCTTTCAGGGGGGGGTCTATGCCCTTTCAAAGGGGAAAATACATCAGATATTGACAACAGTAGCACAATTACAGTTATGAGGCAGCAACAAAATAATTTTATGGCTGGGGTCACCACAAATGAGGAACTGTATTAGGGGGTTGTAACATTAGGAAGCTTGAGAACCACTGCTCTACATCTTTCAAAACTCCCTTTCTGCAGGACTTTCAGAAGCAGCTAGAAGAGACACAGCCATCTTGCCAAGAATTTCTCTTTGGTATTTCTTTTTACTCATGCTGAGGATTAAACCCAGGGCCTTGTACAAGGTAGTTAAGTGCTCTACCACCGAGTCACAGCCCTGCCCCCACCCTTTTCTTTTCTAACCCTGAGAGAAGGTCTTGCTAAGTTACTCAAGATAAACTTGAACTCACTGTGTGGCCCAGGCTAAACTTGTGGTTCTCTCTCTCTCTTTCTCTCTCTCTCTCTCTCTCTCTCTCTCTCTCTCTCTCTCTCTTTCTCTCTCTCTCCCCAGAGTAATTGAATAGCAGGCCTATACCACCAGTTCCCGCATCTGTGGCTTATTTTGAATGGACAAAGGTTTACTCACTCAGGACTACTGAGAAGCTGCCATCCATCAGGCATGGATATGATGGTGGGCACTAATCTAAGGATTAATCTAAGGATTTGCTTTATGGAGATCACTGTCTGGGGTAAGTGTGTGCACGCGCATATGTGCATCTGTGTCTGTATGTGCATGCATGTGTGTGTGTGGCTGTGTGTTTATGCAGGTCTCATTGCAAACTGTGGTAGATATTCTGCAGGATGGTACTAGTTTCTCTGCTTAACTGGGAGAGCTGACCTAGTCCAGAGGAGCAGAAAGATGACTGGGAGTGGAGCAGGCGAAAGAGTGCTGTGGGCTTTGGGAATCAGTAGAACAATGCAGAGGCTGCGTGGCGGCAGAGGGTGTGGGGCATGGAGAAAGCGCAGAGTTGGAGGGTTGATGGTGTAAGGAGACATGGGCCATGCTCCACATTAAGGGCTGTGTCTTGGTACTCAGGGTTACCCAGGCCACTGAAGAGATCTGAAAGCATCAGCAGAATCTTCTTCATGTTCTTCAGTGACTATGGGGTAAAGAATGGCTAGAGGGGAGAGAAGTGTGGACCCAGGGACCCAGGGAGGATGCAGGCATTGATTTGATAAATAGGGGTGACTTCCAGGATATGGCAGAACTTGGGGAGTGGGAGAAGCAGGCATCATGAGGTTGATGCCTATGCCTTTGGTATATGGAACTGGACAGATAATGAGTGAAGGAATAGAAAATTCTGGACAATAACTAGGTTCAAGAACTACCAGAAATGACATTGGTCCAGTTCGTGCACACCTGTAACCCCAGCATTTAGGAGGTGGGGGCAGGAGGAGTAGGCCATCCTCAGCAACTTAGTAAGTTTAAGGCCGGCCTGGAATATATGAGACCCTGTATCAAAATAAAACAACATTTAAAAAAGACCAGATTTCTCCGTCAACAGAAGAAATAATGTCAGGTAGACTATGATGGAAGCAAAGCTGGACAGCAAAGGCCGTGAGGAGCCACACAGACCAGAAAGAGCTTGATCATGAGTCTGGAAGATAGGCTAAGGGTCCAAAACTACAGAGCTTCTGATCAGTCGAAGGTGCAGCTGTTAAAAACCAATTTCAGTCTTGAGAGAACAGTGCAGAGGCGGCAGCCCTTGTGGGTGTTTCTCCTTTGCGAACTGGGAACTACTGTTTCCAAGGTTAGCTAGCTGTCTGCAGAACTGCATCATCCAGGATGACCACACGGGGGTGCTGAGTTGGTGTCCAATACTGGCTTGAGAATTAGGAGGATACAATTAATCCACCTGTATGGCTATGCAGGGCTGGCTGACTGCTAAACAAAGGTAAGCCATTGGCTTTCATAAGATCCAGCTAGTCAGGGGCTGCGCTGTAAGCAGGGCCCCTAGGTACCTGTCAAGAACCCCACATCTCCAGCCCATATTGCAACCTTACACTCTGTGGGGCTGCAGATGGGAAATAGAGAGCTTGACCAGATGGCTTCATGAAAACGTTTTCATGGAGCAATGATTCAGGGAGATATGGGCGGGTTATGAGACCATGTGCATATCAAGGCTCTGTCACTATTACTGGGACTATAGGACAGGGAGGGATCAGTGGCCCCTGGAGCTCAGTGGAAACCAGAACCAGAGAAGAAATAAAAGAAAACAGAAACATCTAGAGAGATGGTGCCATATCAAAGAGGAAGCAGAAAAAAAATATCCTAGCCTTTCTCCCAATTTGTTTCATCTTGCCTAGGCAGTATCTGCAGGGTTCAATCTTATATCCAGGAGCAAGGAGGAGGAGATAGACTAAGAAAGGGGGGAGGAATGGAGAACCACCCATGTACTGATTACTTTCCTAGTTGCTGTAGCGAAAGAGCCAACAGAAGGGAGGGATTACTTTGAGTCATAGTTCGAGGACACATTTCAACACATGAGAAAGGAATAGCAGAAGGGGCTTACGGCGGCTGGCCATACTCCATCCACAGTCAGGAAGCAGTGAGATGAACACCAGTGCCTAGCTCACCTTCTTTTTATTCAGACTAGGACCTCAGCCTGAGGAACGGTGCTACCCACATTTAGGGTGTTTCTTTCCAGTTCAATTAACCCAGTCTAGATCCTGTCATATTGCTAATCAGTGTTAACCATTACAACTTCTAAACTGCCCTTTTCTTCTTCTGCTGCTCTTGCTGCTCCCTGGGAAAGATCTTCCTCAAGTCCAGCCTGCATCCGGGGCTCTGCTCAGCCCTCTCCCAGCATATGCACACGGATCTCCCATGCTCAGAACTAGCACAGAAACTTCTCCTAAGGCCAAATACAAATGGCTTTTGGATTCCCCACCATTTGGCTGGATTATCTGCACCATTGCTTCTGTCCGTCGCTGAGGAGAGCCAGGAAGTGTCTGGACTGCCCTTGGTTTTCCAGGATGACCTTGTGTAGAGCTGATTACAGTGTGTGTGTGTTTGCTCACAAAGCTGTGTGACTGTCATTTCTTTGTTCCCTCTGGTTCCGCAAAGCTTAATCTTTGCCTTATGACTGGACCCCTGAACTGAAGAGGCTGCTGTTGCTCATGGGCTTTCTCACTCCAAAGGGAGTAAGTGGACCCTGATGGTAAAAGACTAAGCACATGCTAAGAACTCCAGGGAGATCTCTGGCTGGACAAGGAGGAGGGAACAATGGAGGCTCACTGTACCAGCTGGAGGAAAAGCCCAAAGGATGGGACAGAGGGGATGTCATGGAGACCCGGGGCATTTTGAATGAAGTTCAAGTCAGAGTAGGCTGCTTGGGATTAGAGTCAGGTATGTAGAAGGTCCCACCAGGACCAGGGAGCTGGAATCCTAGCCTTTTGCTCGTTCCCACAGGAGAGTAGGTTTCCACAAGCACCATCCCTGTGGAGAGTAAGGGCTGAGACCCAATTCTCAGCCTTGGAGAGGCAATAGCAAAGGTGGCCAAGGGCCGATTTGTGCTCAGCCATGGTGGACAGATAGGCCTGGGAAAGCCACATTGGAGGAGAGAGAAGTGTCCCTGGCTTTGAAGGCTTCAGTCAAGTCTCTATTAGGGCTTTTTGATGCTGGAGGGCCCCTCTCTCCGCAGGACTCTCTCTAGTCGTCATCAATGAGGCCTCACTTTCTTTCTTTTACAGCTTCCCTTCGGGTCTTCATTCTTTTCCTCCTTCCTTCCTTCCTTCCTTCCTTCCTTCCTTCCTTCCTTCCTTCCTTCCTTCCTCCTTCCTTCTTCCTTCCTTCCTCCCTCCCTTCCTTCCTTCCTTCCTTCCTTCCTTCCTTCCTTCCTTCCTTCCTTCCTTCCTTCCTTCCTCCCTCCCTCCCTCCCTCCTTCCTTCCTTCCTTCCTTTCTTTTTTCCTTCCTTTCTCTTTTTTGACAAGGAAATATCACAGGTGGGAAGGCAGCAGAACCAGCCTGAATGGGTTCAGATTCAAATCTGTCAGTGAGGACCGAGGTTCTTACTCTGCTCGAGTAAGAATTCCAGAGCTGGTTCTGATCCATGTGTTCATGCTAGACCCCATCATCCTTCCCAGAACCAGGTGATGCTCTGATGGGTTGGTGTTGGAGTGAGGAGTAGAGCTGCCTCCACCTAGACAATACAGAATGAGAGTGAGGTGATTGCTGGAAGGACAAGGTGATGATCTCAGAACTCCAAGGCCCAGGTGTCCTCTCTATAGCCTCAAGTCCGTCTGCCTCTAACCCTCACAATTACTTCATTATACTAAGATCTGGTCACTGGCACCTCCCCTTTAAAGAGGAATCATTCAGGATGCTTATTTACATAAAAATTACTCCTGGACACTCAAAGAGTAAGGCTGATAGGCTTTTCAAAACTCAAGAAGGGCGATATATACCTACAGTCTTCAGTGGACACCATCTATCTATCTATTGGGGAGTCTGATTCTTGAGAATGAAAATTTAGAAAGTTTCACAGTTGTGTTCAGAGAAACACATGAAGACAACCTTTCTAGAAGGTCTCGGCTTCCTACTTACAGATCTTATGGGGATTTCCTGGAACTCAGCTCTGGTGTTCTTCACTGTCGGACTCTAAGGCTTCCCTCTCCCAAGTCTGGTATAGGGCCAAGTATCAAGCCTCAGCAGACTGGACACTATGCAATTTCACTTTCCAAAATGCAAGGCTTAATTAAAGCGGCCCCCAAGGAGCCGATGGGAGAACTGCTCTGCCTGCCATAAGGGTGAATGGCAATGGTTCCCTGAAAACGTGGGTCCATCCCTCAGGCTGTGAGCCCTTGAGAATAGGAGTTCTTTAGCACCGAATACTATTTGGTGTATCATCTGTAGATAGCCCTACGTCTGACCTTGCATCCACTGTAGCTTTGTCCCATTCTGGCCTGGCTGCTGAGTGACTGAAAGACATTAACCATACCTTACAGGGTTTGCTATGCTTTCTTAAAAACAAAAAATTCTTAGAGTTTTGCTTCCGGCCACAAATAACAATATATGTTCATTATAGAAATTTGAAAAAAACAACCCAATGCAGTTAAAAAGAAACAATTATAAAATATTTATGCAATTTCCACTAACCTATGCACATAACCTTTTTAAAGAGATCATTGTGTAGAAATATCTATCTTTCTCTTTAATTATATTTTTGTACCATTCTTTCATATTTTTCAGGACTATCCTCCTTTCAGTCGCATTTAAATTATGACACATTTTTTTCTCCCATAACGAATATTATAATGAGTATTGTATACTTAGGGAGAAATCTGTGGGAGTGCATGGCTGTTTCCTTGGGATGCGTTCTCAGAGGTAGAACTGCTGGACCACAAAATCTGGGTATTTGTACAGCCTCAGAGGGCTGTTGCTACCACTTACTCTTTGATGCCAACAGTAGTTTCTTTCTTTTTTTTTTTTGTGGTTTTTCGAGACAGGGTTTCTCTGTGGTTTTGGAGCCTGTCCTGGAACTAGCTCTTGTAGACCAGGCTGGTCTCGAACTCACAGAGATCCGCCTGCCTCTGCCTCCCGAGTGCTGGGATTAAAGGCGTGCGCCACCACCGCCCGGCTCAACAGTAGTTTCTTAATACTCGGTTGTGGTATGAAGACTGGCAGCACCACTTAACATTGAGTGGCACTGGGGAATGCCCATACCAGCACCAGCCCTAACAGAGGAGACTCCCAGCCATAGTACTCTTTGTTCCTTACAAACGAACCCGCCTTCTAGGGCTCAGGTCCTCCCACTGCTTGTCCAAATACCTTGTTTGTGTACGTTTGTGTGTGCGCGCATGTGTGCACCTGCACAGATGTCCGTGTGTGGAGGCCAGAGGAAGACACCTTGTGTCTGCTTACACCCTTCTCTTCCTTATTCTTCTGAGATGGTCTATCACTGACTAGCTCATGGTTTCAGCTAGGCTTGCCCTAGGGATCCATGTGTAACAACCCCATCCAACGCTGGGGTTATAGGCATATATATAAAACCAGCATTTTAGGTGGGTGCTGGGGATTCAAACTCAGGTTCTCATGCATGCACTCCAGGCAAGCAGCCTTTTCTATTGAATTATTTGTCCAGTCCCTAAACATCTCTATTAACATTGAGGTGAATATGGTCTCCACCATTTTTGTATGTGTGTATGTTTGTATATGTGAGGGTGCACCATGCCTATGTGTGTGTGTGTGTGTGTGTGTGTGTGTGTGTGTGTGTGTGTGTGCATGGATGTGGAGGACAGAGGTCAGCCTCTAGTGCCTTTCTTTCCTTAAGCACATTCATCATTTTTGTCTCCTTTTGGAATCAGGGTCTCTTGCTGGCCTAGAACTCACTGAGTAGGCTGGGCTGGCTGGCTAGTGAGCCCCATTCTGGGATTCTAAGCATGTACTATTATGCCTGAGATTTTTTTTTACATGTGTTCCAGAGACTAAACACAGGTTCTAGTTTTCCTGACTAAGCCATGTCCCCAGTCCCCTAGTCCCCCACCCTGAGACCCTGATGTCTGAAACTGGTGGTGTTGTGTGTCTTTGTTTCATGGCTCAGCTTTTGTTCTGAGTCTGTTAGGGAGGGGCTGCAGGTCAGAACAGCCGTTCTTGAGAACAAGTCCATCTCTCGAGACTTTGCCATTTGGATCTATTCCAACCAGGAGGGTTATTTCACCTTGACAGCAGCCTGGTCTCTGGAATGGCCATAGAGATTTTCCTGGGAAGTGATCTGAGGTGCTTGAGCAGGACATTTTTTTATTTTATTTTATTTTTTTAAAAACGAGAGCTGACTATTCTTTGTGGCTTTTTCAGATGCCAGTGATAACTGGCCAAAGAAGGAGATACTTGCTGGAACATTCCCTGGGCTAGCCAGGAGAAAGTCACAGCTGCTCTGGCCAATGGGAACAAGAGCTAATTTGCTCCAAGGCCCTAATTGGCTGATGGTATAATTACGTGCCTACTATTTTAAGGCTGTGTTTCTAGCCCCAGCTTGGCAGGCTGTCTTGAGGCATCTGGCGGCAATGATCAACGCCTCTTTTTTTCAAGGAGGCTCACAATCGATTCATCTACGGACCCACAAGGACAGACTCATTTAGTAGGGCCAACATGTTTCAAAAAAGAGTATATTTTCATTAACTAGCCTCAAAGCGGTAATTATATGTTCAGAGAACACAGTAAAATTTTATTTCTAAATATTTGGCAGAGAAAGGTTGAAGGCAGTGTGTGTCCAACATGCTGCATGTGTTTTAAATAAGCCCAGCATCTTCCCCTCCAAAAGGAAGCAGGATATACAATCACATAGACATCTGAAATTTAATTTTTAGCAACAGGATGTGTTTCTAAATACCACTAACATATCAAAAAGAGAGTGTGTAAAGGCTTTAAAATTGTTATCAAAGCAATTGCAAAGCAAATGAGGCGCCTTTCATTTTTTTTTCCTCTCCTGTCTTTTTTTTTCCTCCCTCTTTTCTCCTAAGCATAGTGGTGTCTGAACACAAAACCAATCTCCACTGAGAATCAAAAGCAACATTGGTGTCTTTGCCCGAGATCCTGCTGAACTTGGACGCTCACCCTGATCGGATTCACAGTTTATAATCACAGTTATCACAGAACCATTAAAAGCCTATTAACTTGAATCCCCACAATTCCTTGAGGGCAAGGGCAAAGAGAGAGAGACAGAGAAAGAGAGAGAGGGGGAGGAAAGAGAGCGAGTGTGCGAGCAAAATAACTTGAATGTAAATGTAACACAACACTCAAAAGGAGAGAAGCTCTTAATTATGCCAGCCAAGGAAGAAGTCTCATGGATGTCTCTATACAAGCAGATGGCTGAATGAAAAAAAAAAAGCCACACGAAGGCTTAGGCACAGGGGTTGCCACAAAAAAAAAATGCTTTTTCTGGGAAGAGACTGGTGTAGTGTTGTAGTGGGGGCAGGGCGTGCAATGTCCAGACTTCTCGGGAGGAGGATGTAGGGATCTGTAAGAATGCGTAGCTACTGGTTAGCTTGGCTGAACAAACATATTTTGGTGGCTGATGGGATCAGCCTGAAAAGAATGTTCACCATATTTGGTGGTAGCAAAAACTCCGAAGAGATTCGAGCTATTGTCATGTAAGAAATTTGATTTCTTGTTTCTGCACCTTCCAGTGCCTTCGCTGACATTCCCACTAACAATGCTATTGTGGCCCACTCCGCGAGACAGTGCAGTCAATAAGATGTCTTGTGACTCGAGATGAAAGAGTCCTTATCTCACCAGGAACAATTAGACATATCAAATTACTTTCTAAAAATCACACCGCAGTGAGCCTCATACCAACAGCAGAGCCTGATCCCCAATATCCCAGCTGCTCATGCGAGGCAAAGATGCTCACCCTGCTGGGTCCCCACACCCCACACCCCCAGTAATTTGACCTCAGCCTTCATCTTGTGCTCATAAAGGAATATTGGCGTCATTTGAGGAGGGGCTGCACATTCTCGCTGTTCTCTGAAATGCTGAAGGCCAATCAATCCGCCCTCACCTTAAACGAGTCCTTCCTGCATGGATTACCCACACTCACTGCCCAGCTTGATCTCATTTCTGCAGTGGATGAAGCAAATGACTCAGCCCAGAGGGAGTGAGTTATTGACTAAATGCTTAATTAGGCACACAGCCCCGACGTGGTCATTCTTGTACACTCAGAACGACCGGACCACGGTGTGGCAAAATCATGACTCTGGCTAACTCTCATTCGCTCGAGCCACAGTGGAATCAATGGGGCAGCAATCTAAATTAAACATTAACACAGCAACACTGTAGCCTGTTTCCGTAACTGCAACGAAGCAGCATATATCATAGGACCCACTGGGAAAGCATGGTACTGACGTTCTGATGTTTCCATCGGGCACCCTGGAAGGTGGCTACGGTGCAATCCAGAAATGTTTTTTTCATTTGTTTGTTTGTTTGTTTGTTCAGGAATCTTGTTTGACGCAAGCTCTGATTGAGGTATAGAGCATGGCCAAGAACCTGTGCTTCTGATGAACTCTGGATAATTTCAATGTTCCTGCGCCAATCTCCATTATAGGCACTGGAGGCCTGAGTGGAGAGTTCCCTCCCACAGCCCACTCAAAACGTCAGAAGGAAGGAGGGTAACCCTCACAGCTGACAGTTTCCTGGCAGGACATGGTGGGAACCAGCATGGGAGGCCATGTCTAGGTCTTCTTCATTGTTTCCTGAACTGAGTAGCAGGTGGCTCAAGTGTAGAGACCTGTACAATGGGACTTAGCACCCTGTCCACTTCCTCTCAGCCTTGGAAGACTCACTCTCCAGGCCAAAAAAAAAAAAAAAAAAATCTTGGAATGTGAAGAAAGAGCAAAGACAAGAAAGGACAAATTTGTGGTCATCCACACTATTAACTCAGTTGATGAACCCTGTGTCCCCATGGAGCTGCAGAGCAAGGCTGAGAGCCAGGACTCTCAGCCCAAGTCTGTCTTTTATGACTTTGTCTTATTGTTTTTGTAACAAGGCTCTTTTATTAGCTCATGATTTCCTGCCAACTTGATGAAATCTCCATTATGCTTTATAGTTCGAAATAAGAGGGTAAGGTGGTTTTTTTTTTTTAAGTCTTCTGTTTAGAGACCCTGCCTCCCCTGTTTCTCCCTCTGTGTCTCTGCAGGGGTGGGACTGAACTCCTTGCCACGTTCCTAGCCACTGTTTATTTTCTCTTTAGCTGAAAATAGATATTTATTTTGCTGGTTTGTTTCAAAATTCTAGGGCTGCTGTTTTCCATCTTAGAGCGTCGTTTTTGAGTCACATGTGTAATTACTGCTGTCATTTATTCTCTGTTTTTGGACAGCTATCCCGTTCGATCTATGAAGACAAAAACAGTGGTCATAGCGGCACGTGCCTGTAATCCCAGCACTTAGAAGGAAGAGAGAGGCTGGCTTAGAAGTTCAAAGTTATCCCTAACTGTAGAGAAAGTGTGAGGCCAGCCTGGGATACATGAGTCCATATCTAAATAAAATCAGCCAACTAGCCAACCAAACAATTAACCAACTAATCCAACAGACGAGCATCTGTCTTTCTAGAGGTGAAGCAAGCTGGAGCAGGATGCTTCACTCAAACTCATCTAACACTGAACCAGAGAAGCAGAGGGGGAGATGACAACGAACTGGACATTCCCACCTGCTGCATTTTAGGGTAAGATTCTCTTCATAGGAAATGGTTTTCATCTTGGGCCTGGCTCAATGGGTAAAAGGTTCAAGGACCCAAGTTCATATCCCCAGTATTCACATAAAAGTCAGGAGTGGTGACCCACATATGGAGCCCCAGCGCTGGAGGAAGGGGTGAAAACCAGTCTAGCTGAAATGGTAAGCTCCAAGTTTAGTGAGAGACTGACCCTGACTCAGAACACAAGGTGGGGAGGGACAGAAGATACTGGAAGTAGACCCTACTTCTCCAACCCCCACACATGTGTACATACATGTACCCCAATATGTTCATATACATGCACACACACTTCCCCACACATATGCATACCAACACACACATGTTCACAACACACATGCACACCCCACGTGTGCATACACATGCATACACACAAATGCACGCACATAGACGCAAAAATATTCCCTTGAGAAACTTGCTTTGTTGCTGCCTATTCTTTTCTGTTTGTGTGTGTATGTTTTCGTGGGAGGGTACACATGTGTGTGGATATGCAAGTATATGTGTACTCGTGCATGTGGAGGCTGGAGGGCAACCTTGGGAGCCACTCTTCGGTCATGATTTGCCTTATTTGGAGTCAGGGTCTCTCCCTGACCCGAAGCCTATTTCCTGGGTATAGCTGACTAGTCATTGAGAGCCAGGGATGTTTTCTCTACCTCCTAGGTCCTGGGATCGTAAGCATGCCAGCACGCACAGCTTTTGAAAATGTGGGTTCTGGAAACGGTTTCTGGTTTTCCTACTTGTAAGGCAACCACTTTACAGACTGAGTCATCTCTCCAGTCCAGCTCACTGATTCTGGAGCCTCTGCTTCCTGTTGACCAGCGGATCATGGTCACAGAGGTCTAGGTGCCTGTTTGTAGCTCCCAGGACTGCCTGGATGACCTACCTCTTTGCTCTCCCATCCAGCCTCTGCTCCAACCCATGCATGGCCTCCTTCAAAGTGTCCAAGATACCCTGTCCTTTTAAAGAACAGCTCTTCTGCTCTTTAGTGAGAAAACTCCTCTGGATATCAGGCCTCCAGCAGGCTGTCCATCTGCCTGGACTGTTTTTTCCCTCTTTCCTGAGCTCACTGAAGTCATTCTTTATTCTTTTTAATTACCTTCCAGATTCAGGCTTCTCTGCCAGATAGTCTCCAGGAACCTGTACCTCTCCTGGTTATAACCAGGTACCTGTGTAGTAAAGCCTGTCTCTCTATCGGCCAGCCAGCTCAGTGAGAACTGAGACAGCATCCACAGTATTTATCACAGCATTTGGCATACAACAGCTCCCAGCTAAACCTTCTCTGGAAAGCTCTTAAAAAGTGTAGAGTGACAGGCATGGTCCACATGTTTGTAACTCCACAATTGGGAGGTGGAGAGGATCAAATCATCCTCTAAAACAAGGAGCAGCCTCTGGCACTAAAACACATGGCAGAGATGGACATGTGGGCCTTCCATAAACCCTTGGATGCTTTGGGAAGACATTGCCTGAACTTCAAAGTCATCTGTGAAAAACACAGGGTGAAACCATTTGCTGTAAACGTAGAAGACAGTTCAATGAAAATAATGTGGGTCACTCAGAGATTGGGGACACTGTTCCTTGAATGTACTGCTGAAGCCACGTTTGCTGTTCAGTGAGGGCTGGTGCTGGTGACTGCAATGGTGCTGGCCCACAGTGGGTTTGCGGTAATATTTGTGGAAGTATCATTTTCTTTTTTAAAGTTAAGACACATTCTCGTGGATGCACCATCTTTCTGTCTAGCTAGAGGAGGACTGCAACTGAGCGATCCTGCTTGATGCTTCCATGCAAATGGCTTTAGCACATCTGGTCCAGTGGGATTCTATTACACATCGCAGCTGTGTGCCCACGCTGAGTCACCCCCCTCCCTTGCCAATGGAGATAATTACTAGGACCTGCTTCGGTTCCTATTAATGTCTCACTGAGGAGACTGGTGGTGCATTTCAGCACAGGGGAGACAGGGATGTGGAGATGGCTCAGTGAGTAGTACTCGCTGAGCAGGCATGAGGACCCAAGTTCAGAGGCAGAGCATCCGGGTACAAATCTGGCACTGTGCTGTGCATTCATAACTCCAGCTCTGGGGAGGGGGAGACAAGCAAATCCTAGAGACGTTCTGGCCAGCTAGTCCAGCCAAAAACACAGGGAGCTTCAGGTTCAGTGAGAGGCCTTATCTCAAAAACAAAAACAAACAAACAAAAAACAAGGTAGCAAGTGATAGAGGAAGACATTCAACATTGGCCGCCAACCTTCATATGTGCACACACATGTGTATATACACACATGTGCACACAGACAGAGACAAAGAGGAGCAAGGGGATGAGGGATGGGAAACAGACACAGCTTACTGAAGTCTCTTCTAAGAGCTGGGGACAGCATCACAGGAACTGACAAGGAAAATACAGCTCCCGGGAGCAACAGTTGCAGGAGGCTTGGTGCACCCTGAAACCAAAGGGTGCCTTTAACAGGGATAGCTGTGGTTGTGGGGACAGAGCCATCGATGCAGGTAGAGATGCTTAGCTGCTTCCAAACCATGGCTTTTTAGGGAAGGAACCTGGAAGCTCAGCAATTTGACTCAGAAGTATATTAGAGACTATCATATATAGCTCTTCTCTATCCTGTGCTCAATGGCATTAGTAGCTTTAAACCCACCAGCAGAAGCCCTCACACCGTAGAAATGAACAAATCCCACCACAAATCAGACTGATAACCTCCCAGAGAGCTGAGCGCCACCTGCCAGAGGAGCACAATCCTCCTGCCCCTTCTGCCTCTGGCCTTTCTAGTCCCCATCAGTGCTTCCCTTCTGGATGAATTAAGCCCGAGACAAACACTAGGGAATAGATTATGCAGTTTTTACACATCAAACCCCTGGGTGCACAGCAGGATGGGATGGAAAATGAATTGGCAGTGGGTTAGCACACGTAAGTGGAAAATAACCAGCAAAGCTCTTAGGGGTGATGTGGAAGTCATTTCAGTAACAGCTAACATGGAAGCACTTAGCACACATTGAAGTATGTTCATTGTGTCCGTTCTTCATTTTTCCGGTGTGCTTTTGAGTTACTAATGTTTCCTGAGGTCCTCTGACCATAATGACCCCAGGAAGAGATGGCAAACTTCTTCCGTTTCTGCCACACTTGTACTATAAAGAATGAGTCTGATGGGCAGTGGTGGTACATGCCTTTAATCCCTACACTAGAGACAGAGACAGGTATAACTCCCTGAGTTCAAGGCCAGCAGGATCTTCAGAGTGAGCTCCAGGACAGTCAAGGCTATACACAGAGAAACCCTATCTCAAAAAATCAATCAATAAATGAATAAATAAATAAAAACAAAAAATGACAGTACCCTTTTCTCCATTAGAATCTAGAGAACCTGGCAATTCAAGATCAGGGTGGCATAGCTGATTGACCTTGGGTCTTGGTTCTGTCTCTTCCATTCTGATAGAACTTTGAGTTAAACAATATTACAGCACTACTCTGCCTGACTCATAGGCCCCTATGGAAAAAAGTGTGGTCACATCTTTCATCTCTGGGCCATAAGAGAAAGCGTTGTAATGGTGGCTTCCAGGGACTTTTCTTAGACCACTGAGATCATGACAGATGTGAGCTAGGATTGATCTAGTATAACACATGGGTCCCCCAGTTCCCTCTTCTCGTCCTGCATTGTGATGCTGGAGTTAGATGCCAAATACAAGGATCAGGAGATAACACCTGCTTTCTGAGTCTGGTCTGCTGGTGACAGGCAGGAGGGAGCCCAGTATCCCAGTACCCAACTTCAGCACAGCTATCACGCTGAAGCCAGTATTCAGTCTGGATGTAAAAATCCCATGTTTGTGTCACAGCTGCAGCAAGACTGTGGAACCTCAGACATCACACCCAGGAACTCATGTTGAGAAACCTTCAGTTCTGGCAGAGGGAAAGGTGGCTTGTCACTACCATGGCAACTCTTGTTAGAACCAGAGATGAGATGATTTGAGAAGGTGGGAGACGAAGACACAATTTCTTAACGCAAAGGATAGCTGGAGTCATCCTCCTGTAGATGTCCACTCTCATCGTCACATGGAATCGTCAAGAGAATTGTGTCTGGGTGGCATCCAACAAAAGGAGATAGAAAAGCAGAAAGCACAGCACAGAGAGAGAAAGAGAGAGAGAGAGAGAGAGAGAGAGAGAGAGAGAGAGAGAGAGAGAGGCAGTTCTGTCCTGGCCTAGGGAAAGATTTCAGGAGCAGCCTTGGCAGCTGAAGAGTGGTAGCAGTCCTTGGGGGTGTTCATGATTTCTATAGGGGACCCATGACCTCGCTTTGCCTTCTAGTACCCTATCATTGATAACATGACCCTCGTGGAAAATAAATAAAGTAAAAACATAGAAAAGAGTTTATTTCAGAATAGCATCTGGTACATAGTTGTGTACAAATGTTATCTCCCTGTGGCTTCTATGCCGTGCCAGGCAGGTGAGTGAGCCTAGGAGTGTGTGTGCCCTAATTAGGTCTGACCTGGGAAACAGAGAACATCATGGCAGGAGATACGGGCTTCTTTGGTTCTGGTACAGCAGCATTGCTGATGTGAACAAGGTCAACTCCAGCCCAGGTCTCAGTTTTCTGAAAACTAAGAGATTGAAACAGATGGTTGCTATGAGGACATTAATGAAAATATTGGTTCCAGGAAGGTACAAAATGCTTGCCATGTTCCCAGCATTGTCTTGTCCTCACCTCTCTGGCTGCTTTCTGGGAATTTTTCAGCCGGGCTCGGGCTCAGGTGATTGGAACTCTGGATGTGCTTAGGGAACCTGATGCAAGGAACAAGTGGTAAGAACCCTCCCTCAGGGCTTAGAAGCCTCTGCCCATTGTGACATGAGCTCCCCTTCTATGACAAGCAGTGGGCATTCTCTGCCACCTCCCTGACTGGGCAGCAACTGAGAAGATCAGGGACGGGGTGGAGGGCTTTCCCGATGGGTCAAGCTTGTGAGGCCATGGAGAGGTGAGGAAGCCAACCTCAGTACATTCAGCTCTTTGGAAAGAATGACCAAAGGGAGGCGGTTCAACCCGCCTTTGGACAAGGTTGGAAGATGGGTAAGGAAGATGGCCTCCCTAGAAGCTTCCTCATGGAATGTGGCTGTCATTGAGGGCACAGAACTGATCAGATTTCCTTCTACTACCTATGGGAGCATGGCCTTTGACAGGTACCTTCCTTTGGCCATGGTTTCTCTACCTGTCAATGGGAAGCTCAGCATTCTTTTGAGGACTGAATGAATGCACGCCAATCTGGGGGAGGCTGCCCAAATCTGTAATCTTAATACTTGGGAAGCTGAAGCAGGAGGATTGGGAGCTTCTAAGGCATCCTAGGTTGCTTAAGAAGACAGAGTTTCAGAAAATAAAACTAAAAAAGACAGAGGAAGGACACGGAGAGAGAAGAGAGGCATGGGGAAACAGAAGGGAGGGAAGGATGTGGGAATGACGAAAGAGGGAAGAAAGGAGAATGAAGAATGGAAAGGAGGAAAGAAAAGGAGGAGAGAAGGAAGGAAGAAAAGCAAGAAGGAGGAAGGAAGAAAAGGGGAAGGAAAGAGGAAGAAAGGGGAAAGAAAGGAAATGCTTGGCACAGTGTGGGCTCTTGAGAGTGCTCATCGGGCAGCAACTGTCACCTACACAGGCGTTCCCGTTTCTGAACACCTGTCTTCTAGTACGACATCCCTCACTACATTGTGAACTGTCTCTTCCTCCTAGAGCATAAGCTCCATGGGGCCTTTGTCACTTTTCCTCAATGGCATTCCATCAGTACCTAGAGTAGGATCCGGTGCAGAAGGCACACTCAGTATTTGTTGAATGAAGAATTCTTAAACTCCCAAGTCCTGTCCGATTTCCATCACCAGACGATGAAATGGACAGAGCCTAGGAGTGTGTCCTTGATCACACCTGGAATGTCTGGACTCGAGCTATCCTGGCAAGACCCCTGTCTATTGACATCGCAGACAGCCCAGTTTAGGCTTGCTGTTGTTCTAGGGTCATCTAGAAACATTTACAATTGTCTCCAGTGTGAGGTCTTTTCTTTGTGGCCCAAGGACTTTTCACCCGCTCTTTAATATGTACCTTCCATGCCTTCTCGGTTTCCCAGGTCCAACTTCCTCAACTTGTCCAGAAAAGGGGAATTCCTGTGTCCTCTTCCACTTTCACAACCAGAGGCAGAGCCTGAGAAAAGATGGGTGTTCAAAGCACTTAGTCAATAACATGGGGGAGATTTGTGAAGTTCTTTTTTTTTTTCGTGTGTATGTGAGTAGTGTATGAGTGTGTTCACATGTATGGGCATGTGTCTATGCACACGTGTTTGTGGGGGGCCCAAGGCTGATGTCAAGCATCCCCCTAAACAGCTCTCCCCCTTGTAGACTGAGGCAGAGTCTCTCACTTGAATCTGTAGCTGGTGTATTGGGTTAGTCGGAACAGTCATCTTGCTTTGGAGATTCCCTGTCTGCCTCTTGAGTGCCGGGTGACAGGTGGAGCTCCCGCTCCCGTCTGGCTTTCATGTGGGTGTTAGGAATCTGGTCTTCAAGCCTGCACAGCAAGAGCCAAGCTCTTTAATCAGTCATCCCTAGCTCCCAAATGAAGTTTTTGTTTGTTTAAAAGAAAAAGATAAAGGGAAAAGATGTTGGCAAATTTGGGTCTTTAAAATTTACAACACTGATCACACTCTCTTCAGCACCACCCTTAGACTAAGGCAAACAAGTTTTGTCTAACCTTGGCTTTTTAAAATGTAAAATGAAATATACCAAAATTAGAGCGCTGCCGTGAGACTAATTCATTCAGAAGGGTAGAGGTAGGCAGAATAGCCAATCAACACTTCTTAACAGTAGTGTATCTGTATCTCATATTCATGTATTCACACACACACATGCACACACACACATGCATTCACGCATGCACACACATGCACACACATGCATCCACACATGCACACACATGCACACACATGGACACACACATGCACACACGCACACACATGCACACGCATGCACACACATGCATTCACGCATACACGCAGCTCACACACACATGCACACACTTGCACACATGCACACACACATGCATTCACGCATGCACACACACATGCACGCATGCGCGCACACACACTGTAAAATTTCCTTTATTCCATTAAGATCAAAAGTAATATGTGGGGTATATAAAATAAAACAGAAAAGTCTAACTAAAATAAAATTAAATTCCAGTATAAATATATGTTAGAATAAGAGGCTGAGACTGAGAAAAAAAAAAAAAAACTTAATCTGGGTTCCCTGGAGGCCCAAGTCAAACGGGAAATAGTATCAGCCACATTTTAATTTTGTTCTATTTTAGTTTAGTTATTTATTTTTTTGAGACAGGGTTTTACTGTGTAGCCCTGACTGGCCTGGAACTCACTATGTGGTCCAGGCTGCTTCAAACTCACAGAGACTTGCCCGCCTCTGCCTGTGTCAGTCCCATTGTCATAATGGCCCATGGTGAGAAAAACGTTTCTCAGATTAAATGGCTACTTTTTCTGTCATCTAAATATCAGTTAGGATTGCGTTTGACTGACTACAAGAATGGAGATGTAGCTCATCTATATATAATATATAGCCTGTTTCATATATTACTAGCACGTGCAAGGCCCTAGGTTTGGGCTCTGGTCACCAGCATGGTGGGGGTGAGACCGAGAGTATCTTAATCAGACACAGATTTGTGTTCCTTGTTAAATAGCAGCAACGTTGGGTACATGTCGTTGTGGTATGAGTGAGCATCTTTTGGGAATATACCCAAAAGTGGTATTGCTGTGTCCTGAGGTAGACTGTGTCCTAATTTTCTGAGAAATTGCCATACTGAAATCCAAAGCAGCTGTACCAGCTTGCACCCCACTAGCAATGCAGGAGTGTTCCCCTTACCCCACATCCTCTCCAGCATAAGTTGTTGTCAGTGTTTTTGATCTTGGCCATTCTTACAGGTGTAAGATGGAATCTCAGAGTTGTTTTGATTTGCATTTCCCTAATGGCTAAGGATGCTGTGCATTTTCTTAAGTGTCTTTCAACCATTTTAGTTCATCTGTTGAGAGTTCTCTGTTTAGGTCTGTACCCCATTTTTAAATTGGATTATTTGGAGTTTTTTTTATGTCAAGTTTTTGAGTTCTTTGTATATTTTGGAGATCAGTCCTCTGTCTGATGTGAGGTTGGTGAAGATTCTTTTCCCATTCTGTAGGCTGCCGTTTTGTCTTGTTGACCATGTCCTTTGCTTTACAGAAGCTTTTCAGTTTCAGGAGCTCCCATTTATTAATTGTTTCTCTCAGTGTCTGTGCTACTGAGGTTATATTTAGGAAGTGGTCTCTGTGCCAATGCATTCAAGTGTATGTTCCACTTTTTATTTTATGAGGTTCACTGTGATTGGTTTTGTGTTGAGGTTTTTGATTTTTTTTAGGCTTGTGTTTTGTGCATGGTGATATGGATTTATTTTACATGTTGATATCCAGTTATGCCAGTACCATTTGTTGAATATTCTTTCAATATATTCAAAAATATGTTGAATATGTTTTTCCATTTTATATTTTTAGCCTCTTTGTCAAAAATCAGGTGTTTATAGGTGTGTGGATTAATACCAGGGTCTTTGGTTTGATTCCATTGGTCCTCCTGTTTGTTCTTATGCTTATACCAGGCTGTTTTCAGTACTGTAGCTCTGTAGTAGTGTTTGAAGTCAGGGATTGTGATACCTCCAGAAGTTCCTTTATTGTACAGGATTGTTTTGGCTATGTTCATACCAGCATTATTTGTAATAGTCAGAACCTTGAAACAACTTAGATGCCCCTCAACTGAAGAATGGATAAAGAAAATATGGTACATTTACACATTGCAGCACGACACAGTGGTAAAAAAATAATGACATCTTGAAATTTGTAGGCAAATAGATGGATCTAGAAAAAACATATTGAGTGAGGTAACCCAGACCCAGAAAGACAAATATAATAAGTAAACACTCATAAGTTGCTTTTAGGCATAAAGAAAAAACAAAACAAAACAGCCAGCCTACTGTCCCAAACCCCAGAAAACCTAGACAACAAAGAGGACCCTAACCTAAAAGAGACATACATGGTTCTACATAGGAAGGAGAAAAAGACAAGATCTCTGGAGTAAATTGGGAGTGTGGGGGTCACGGAGGTTAGAGGGGAAGAGGGAGGGAAGGGAGGGGAACGAAGAAAAATGTATAACTCAATAAAAACAATAAAAAATAAATCTCTTCTTAAAAAATAGCAGCAAAGTGCAGAAGCAGGCAGATGAGAGGTGGGAACTCTGCTCCAGGGAGTTTTCAGAGCCGGGGGCTCTTTCCAGCCTTCTGTTCAGCCATTTTCATCATCAAGCAAGTCCTCTCCGTGTAGTAGGGAGCCTACATGCCAGGCAGGAAAACAAGATCACGGGGCCACAAGAAATAAGGTATCTGTTTCTCAGGAAAACAACCGTGCAGGCTCGTGGGTTCACATAGCCAATACAGCTTCAAGGGAGTATGGGAAGTTTGTTTGTTTGTTGAAATCAAGTACATTGACATTCCAAGTGAAGTCAGGTTCCGTTATGAGATAAAGTGAGAATCCGCACACGGTAGGTCAACATTTCATGCCATTCCCAGCCACAAGTCCAGCAGGGCAGCCTGGTAAGGAGGAGTTCGGAGGAGAGGCGCTGTCCGTCCACATCTTCAGCTTAGCTCGAGCCTTTGGCAAAAGTCCTCCCTGCTGTCAGCACCTAAGAGCGTGAAAAGAATAGTGCTGATCGCGAAGTTTCCGGAAGGAACTTCAGATGAGTGGGGGAAATTAAAGAAACCGTTGGCTGTGAGTCAGCGGCAGCCCATCTGTGAGGACAGTAACTGTCCCATTAGAGGTGACAGTCATTTTGCAGTTGACCTTGCTGCTTGTACTCTGGCTGTTGCTGGGCAGGAACGGCTTTCTTTCCCTCCTACTTACTTTCATTTTCCTATTTAATATTTCAGTCATTGACTGACGGAAGGCCGAGAAAATTTCACCACCAACTAGTTAAAAAAGCTGTATTTCACAGTTACACTACCCAACAGAAGGGTTTATTCCACAGCTATCGTGTTATAGCCATTAAATATATATTTTAAAAGAGTGAAATTAAAATGCCAGAGCCATATTTTAACAGCGATTTAGTCCACAGACTTGCAGAATATAAATGAACTCAAGCCAGTTGTCAGCTGATGTGAACCATCATCCCTGCTGTCAAAGCAGCCTCCCCACCAGCCTGGGGCTCAGGGCTTTTCTGAGAGGGTTGCAATTTAGTGGGATGGAGGGAAAACAGAGAGAGGCTCCACTTGGAGCCTGTTTGCACTATTTATATTGATCTTTAAAATTGATTGTTGGGGGGGGTTTACTGGGGATGAGATGGGGGATGGCAACATGAGGAAACAGATGGTCGAGTGGCAAGTGGAGAGGGAGAGTAACAAAAGAGATATCTTGATAGAGGGGACCATTATGGGGTTAGGGAGAAACTTGGTGCTAGGGAAACTCCCAGAAATCTATGAAGATGACCCCAGCTAAGACTCCTAGTGATAGTGGAGAGGGTGCCTGAACTGACCTTGCCCTTTAATCAGATTGATGACCACCGTAATTGTCACCATAGAATCTTCATTCAGTAACCAATGGAAGCAGATGCAGAGATCCACAGCTAAGCACTGGGCTGAGCTCAGTTGAAGAGAGGGAGGAGGGTGTGTGTGTATCAAAATCATGATGGAGAAATCCACAGAAGTTGACCCAAGCTCATGGGAACTCATGGACTCTAGACCAACAGCTGGGGAGCCTGTATGGGACTGACCTAGGTCCTCTGCCTGTGGGTAACATATGTGTAGCTTGGTCTGTTTGTGGTGCCCCTATCAGTGAGACCAGGATCTTCCCTGACACATAAGCTGACTTTTTGGAACCTATTCCCTACGGTGGGATACCTCGCTCAGACTTGATGCAGGCTGGGGGAGCTTGGTCCTGCCTCAATTTGATATGCCATGCTTTGTTGATTCCCGTGGGAAGCCTTACCCTTTCTGAGGAGTGGATGGGGGTGGTGTAGAAAGGAAGGGGAAAAGGAATTGGAGGAGAGGAGGGAGGGGAAACTGTGGTTGGTATGTAAAATAAATCTTAAAAATTTAATTAAAAAGTGACAATCTAGAGATGAGCAGGTAAAGGCACTTAGCACACAAGCTGATGACCTGGGTTCTATCCCTGGAATCCTGGCAAGGTAGAAGAGAACCAACTTCACAAGAGCTGTTCTCTGACCTCCACATATGTGTACTTTACATGCACACAACGTGCACACACATGCATGCAGTAAGAATAAGTAAACCATCAACATAGTTTAGGGCCTTGGAGATCGCTCAGTCAGCAAGGTGTTTGCCTTGTAAGCATGAGGGTCCAAGTTTATTTCCCTGGCCCCATAGAAACAAATGGTTACAGTAGCGCCTATGTGTAGCCAAGCGCTGGGGAGGTGGAGACGGGCAGATTTCTGAGGCTTACTGGGCAGCTAGCCTCACCTTACTCGGCAGGTGAGAGATTCTAACTCAAAAAACAAGGTGGACAATTCCTGAAGAACTGCTGAGGTCAACCTCTAGCCACAACATGAACATGCACACACAAGAACAATAATTGTTTGAAACTGCTTTTGAAGTTTAATACAGACCTAGTTAGAAATATATGTAAGCTGTCGAGAACTTTCTAATATATGTGATTAATGAGAAAAGCAAGGCGCATGCCATGGACAGCATGGCCTCTTTCTGTAAAGCAGTATTGGTCCTTTTCACATGTGACACACGAGGGCTCAGTCAATGTTGTTATCTGGGGTGGTGGTGCAGGCAACAAGAGGGGAAGGGGAGGACAACAAAAAGTTTGTGATAAATAAAAAAGCATAGAAAAGCCGGGTGGTGGTGGCACACACCTTTAATCCCAGTACTTGGGAGGTAGAGGCAGGTGGATCTCTGTGAGTTCAAGGCCAGCCTGGTCTACAGAGCAAGTACCAGGATAGCCAGGACTACACAGAGAAACCCTATCTTAAGTCTTGAAAGACCAAAAAAAAATGCATTTATTGTTTAGGAGTGACATCAGTTATACCACATGGCCACATGTGATTTCTAGAATTATGAAACATTCTAATTTTTGCATATCCATATGATACAATGCATGCAGTTTACTCATATGTAGAACCGTACAAAGTGCGAAGGGGAAAGCGGTGGTGGTGAGGATTTGGGGAGAATGTTTTCTCCTCTACTTGTTTTGTGGTTCTGAGAATTGAACCCACACTAGGCAAAGTACTCTACCACTGAGGTATAGCCCTGTCTTTCTTTTTACTTTTTGTTTTGATGCAGACTCTCACCAAATTACCCAGGATGGCCTTGAACTTGCAATCTTCCTGTTTCAACCTCTTATGTAGTGGGTTACAGTCTTGTACCCCCAGACTTGGTTGTTTCCCTATGCTTTTCCTCTACTGAGGGTTTTTTTTTTAAGTCAAGCTTATGTACTACAAGTCTCTCTAGGAGCAAATTCATCGGTGCCCCATAGGCAGTTTCTTATGTGACGAGGGTTGGGGGGCAGGGTCTGCATACATACAGCCAGTCGGCTTGCCTGGTGGTTTCGTTGTCACTGGTCTCGTTCTTCTCAGCCCACCGGCAACCACTGGGACATATTTGGTGGTAGTTCTCTTGTTATACTGTGTTCTAAGTTACCTGTTATTTTGCATGCATAGGTTATATATTCACATCGATGGTGCTGAGTTATACATCTGTGAGGTTCAAACTCCATTTCCAGGAAAGGAGGAGGGCCCCAGGAGCCTGGGAGGTGGAAGAGAATTAGGAAACTGTAGACTGATCCGACATACTTACTTCATACACTAGGTAGGTGGTCCCTGATAGGCACACAGGCACACATTGATACCCACAGGCAGGTGACACATGAGTCTACAGACAAAAATACATGGGCAGTTTGGAAAAGTCAAAGACTCAAGCCTGTGACATCAAGGCCACATTTGCACAGAATCCACATAAAAATGTCACTCTGCCAGGCATGGCTATATGACATATGATGTAACTGTTTACCTTTGGGGTGCCCAGGACATTGAATATCACTCATCGTATGCAGACTCACAGCCCCCAATATCCAGTGTCATCATATTGTAGCTGATTCACTCCAGACAGCCACATCAGCGCCATGTTGTCTAAACACAAAACTGATCCTTATAGCCCTCTTTTCTCAACAATAGCTCTGTCTGTTTCTTTTTTCTCTCCACTCTTCCAAGTCCTATGTGTCTTCTAGATTCTTCACAGCCAGAGTGAATACCCACAATATCGATAATATTTATAACACAATCTCCCAGCCCACCCACATAGCACACACTTGCACAGATGCCAATCAAAAGCCCCCTGAACATACAGTTGTATTTGAACATGGAGGAATGGAGAGAGAATTCCGGTTCGCGAATGTCTTTATACTTCAAAAGAGAAGAGAGTAATTGGGAAGATGGCTTGGTTGGTAAAACACTTGTCTTGAAAGTGTAAGACCATGAGTTTGCTCCCCAGAACCCCCATATGGAGCTGGGAATAGTGGCACACAGTTGCAACCCCAGTGACAGAGAGACAGAAACAGACAGAAGATCTGCATGTTGCCCAGATAGTCTAGCATGCTTGGCAACCTCTAGGGCAGACCCAGTCCTGAGAACATGGGCTGGACACGAGGCTCCAAGTGCCAGGGCTCCCAAGCCTGGGAGGACGTCAGGCCACACAGTTCTCTCGTTGTTCAGTTACCTTCACTTGTGCTACTTTTTGCCACTCTTTGCCAGAGCGTGGAAACTTTTCCAGGTTCCCAGAGACCTTGAATCGGAAGAGGCCCCGGTGGCTTGAAATGTTCGTCTGGAAGGAATACTTCAAAGTTACATGGGTTTTTTTTTGTTTTTTTTTTTACCATTCCCTTGGCACACCAGAAGTGCCCAAACCATCTTTTATCACTTTGCAGAGGAAGCCCGTATTTGGCACACAGATTCAGCCGTGTCTGGTTCTAATCAAGCCGCGTGTTGTGTTTCCAGTTCCCTCAAATTGGACTGGTACAGAAGACACCAGAATCCACCACGAGTGCTACCCTGAAGGAGATCCACTGTCCGTACTTGTCTCAGCAGGTGGAGAGGAAGCTGCCGCCGATATACAAAATTCGAGAGAAGGTAAGATAAATGTGGGCCCCACTTCCAGGATCCCGGGGGCTTTTCTGAGGAGGCAGCAGTTTGGTCAGACGATAAACTCGTTTGCCCATGCCATACCCAGGTTCCCTGTGATGCTTCCAAGTGCTCTACAGCTAGAGCTGCCTCGTGCTCTAGCCGAATGAGCCGGGATTCTCCACAGGACAGCCATGGTCTGCCTCCCTGGTCAGTTCATGAGCAACTGCCCCACCTCAGTAGTGTGAAGGAGGAAGCAGAAGGGTTTTAATAGCGACATCAGTGGCACCGCTGTGAGCCTCAACTCAAGCTCCAAGCTTCTGGGAACCCATCCTCAGGGGCTTCTAGGATCTGGTTAGGTTTCCAGGATTTGGTTTCTGCCATCCTTATCAATCAGATAAGAGGTTGGCTCCTGTGCCGTCAAAACTCCTTGCCAGCATTGGGTTCTGTGCATCTGTGCACTTTTGCATCTCTATCTCCAAAGACGTTTTGAAAGAGAATTATTCCCGTGTCAAGGATTGGTAATAGGGTTGAGTTTGGAAGCCCCACACCAGTGCCCACATCCCTCCTCCGGTGCTGTTCGCTCCATGCTGGTGATGGATCCTCGGTCCCAGCCCTTGTCCTTCCCCACCACTGTGCCCCAGTCTGAGGGCATCCCGCAGTTCTGACATGTACCTTTTCATCTCTCTCCTCGTTCTTCTCCAGCAAGCAGCAAACAAAAGTTTCCCCTTCTCTGTGCATGACAATCGCTACAGTTTTGAGAACTCTGGATACTATTTTGACTATGTGAGTACTTCTCTGCAAACTGGTAGGGCCTCCGCAATAGCTCAGTGGGAGCGCTCTTGCCTAGCATGCGGGAGGCTCAGGGGCCATCGCAAGTGCAGGCAGCAGGCAACTGGTAGAATGGGGAGCAATGATGGGTCTCTTACTTTCTAAGGTGCACAGGTTACAGAAAGCCGTGTGTTCCTTAAAACTGGAACTAGGTAAAAACAGCTAGGGGTCTTCAAGAAGACTCACAAAAGGTCACAAAACAAAAGCCCTCTCTTGAAGCTCTCAGAGTCGGGTGGAATTTTTCAAGCCTGCACAAGCCTTCTGCCTCCATGCACGCTCAGGCCAAGCTTACTAAATGTTTGCCTTTGGAATTGTCTCTTTTGCGATTCCTCGAGTTATCCCAGGGGTGCCAAGTCCCCTGCCACTGGAGAGCTTAAGGTCTGAGAGTACTTGGTAGCAGCTTAATAGAGCATTGGGTGTAGAGATGTAATACCAGCTGCAGGCGTCATTTTCAAATTCCTAGTAGTGACAGGGACATTTAAAACAGACGTTCTACTTAAAAAGTTTCAACTTTATGTTACTATGAAAGTAACAGATTCTCTAAAACTTCAAACTTAGAATTTCCCTTTTCTTGGGCCGTTGCCAGGCATCAAGTATTTTGTATCTTTGCTTCTTTCAAGGCGCTGTCATAGTCATTAGGTCGCAGTTCCCAACAAGACCCCGCTGGACAAATTTAGTTCTCTGAAGTGTAATGCATTGCCAAGCTAAGTCACATGGTCAGATGCACCTTGTTTCTTTATAAAAAAGATTATATTTTTTATTGTTTGGGAATTCCATACATGTATTTAATGTGTTTTGATCTAACTTACCCCAAGCCCTCCCCTCCAGCTCCTCTCCTATCCCTGTGCCCACTTTTTTTCTCTCAACTTTGTGTGCTCTGTTTTAAACTCACAAAGGCCACTCCAGATGCACTTTGAACTTATAATATTTTCAGCTTCCATTGGGTTTATTGGGTCCTAAATCTAAGGGCATTTGCATATTTTATGCAACCCAATATTTCCTCTGAATTATCAATTCAACATGTAGAGAAATTCATATAAAATTAAATATTAAAATTACTATTAAATTTGTTTTAATAAATTCTTAAGCTTTAAAACAGTTTTTACATATACCCTGTGTGCGCGTGTGTGAATATTAGTGTGTGTATGTGAGCACGAGTATGAGCACGTGTGTGTGTGTGTGTGTGTGTGTGTGTGTGTGTGTGTGTGAAGGTCAGAAGACAACTTGCAGTTGTTTTTCTCCTTCTACCATGTAGTCTCAATGGAAAGAACCCTTCCCTGCAGAGGGATCTCGTTGGCCCCAGAAAGAATTATTAACCAGTTATTCTACAGTTCTCTTTTCAAACTAAATCCTTAAAAATCTGATACACATGTTACTAATCTCAGTTTAAACTTCTCCCATTTAAATGCTCAGTAACTAGCGGCCAGTGGCTGTCACACAGGACGCCACAGGTTAGCATATCAGGCAGAAGAATGTGTCAGGCAAGCTTCAGGAACACTTCCCAAACTTGAGAAGCCACTTGACAAAGGCGCTGTTAGCAGCGCCCTTTGTTCATCAAGCCTTTACTACACACCAATGTTTCCCACGATCTTGTAGCACTCCTATGGGCTAATCGCTCATATCCTTGAAACAGCAATGAGCAAACTGAGAACCATTGAGATGAAACATCATGCCCTGAGAAACCTTTCCCTCCCCACAACCATGTTCCAAGTAAACAGAGGAGCTTAACCTGAAACCCACTTTCCTTTGACAGAGTCCTGAATACAGAGTCAGATTTTCCACCCTGTCCTCTCCAAGTGGCGACTTAATGTTTTCTTCATAATAAAAGTTTATTTTTATTTTACTGTTTGTGTATGAGTGTTTTGCCTGCATGAATGTCTGGGCACCATATCACCATGTGCCTACCTGGTGCCCATGGAGGTGAGAAGAAGGAGTCAGATCCCCTGGAACTGGAGTTATAGATGGTTGTGAGCCACCATGTGGATGCTGGGAATCCAACCTAGGTCCTCTGCAAGAGCAACAAGTGCTCTTAACTACTAAGCTGTCTCTCCAACCCCACTTAACATACCTTCCAAATTGTCACAATAGCATATGCTCATCAAAAAAGTCAAGTAAGTGATGGTGAGATGATTCAGTGGGTGCTTGTTGCCAACCTGGAGACCTGAATTTGATCCATGGGACCCACACGATGGAAAAGAACCAAATTTCACAAGTTGTCCCCTGCCCTACATCCCCCCCCCCACAGTAAATATTTTTTAAAAGTCAACCCAGATTTATGTAAAATTACAAATAAAATTTTCCTTCTTGTTTCCCTTTTCAACACCTTACCCTGATCAGGGTCTAGTGAGCAGATCCACCAAGTGTGTATCATGTCAGTGGCACAATTAGCCTTCTTTCCATGCATCTTAGGAAGGTGATGAGAGCCTCCAGGAAGATTCCAGAGGTTTTCCAGCTTTCTTTGTCTTCCAGAAGTGTTTCCATCACCTTAACATTTGGAGCTTCAGTTTATGATGATTTGGTAGAACAGGACCTAGGACAGCTCCAGTAGTTCAGTAGCGTGGTTTGCCTACTGCACAGGTAGTCCTGACTAAATAATTTGGCTCACAAAACTGCTTAGGTTTGATGCACTTCTTTAGAATGAGGTTTTTGAATTTTTATCTTGACTACTAGTCTGTCTATTTGAGCCTCATGCTTCCTATTGCATAGAGTTTAATGATGTGTTTGCCTAGAATTTATCTCGTCCATTTCAAATTTAATGGCATCATGTCAATCAAAGTACCAGTACTTTTCTAATCTTTAAAATGTTCTCTAGTTGACAGTTGAATTCAAATACTTGTCATTTTTGTTAACGAGATTATTAAAACTATGAATATTCTCTAGTTCTGGCTATACCAAGAAGATATTATTATTCAGACCTAACTGATAATTCTAATATTGTTCCAGTATCTGAACAGAGTTAAAGCTCTCTGCAGGGGTTGCTTTTTTCTTGGAGAAATCTGCAGGTGATCATTTTTATATCCAGACGGTAGTGCCTTGTTAATACACTTCTTAAACATTTACACTTGAAGGTAACTACTAGGAAAATA
Organism: Microtus ochrogaster; assembly: GCF_000317375.1. Taxonomy (NCBI): domain Eukaryota; kingdom Metazoa; phylum Chordata; class Mammalia; order Rodentia; family Cricetidae; genus Microtus; species Microtus ochrogaster. The sequence goes on along the minus strand of NC_022015.1, from coordinate 26,408,659 downwards.
TCAGAAGTCAGAATGAGCAAATAAATGAACAAATAACTGTTAGGCAAACACATCATTAAAATCTGTGTTAATTAGACCTACTTTGTCTGATTAGTATTTGCCTCCAAATACTCTTTATTTAATTTTTAAATTCTCCTTTAACAGAGCTGTTTGGAAGATCCCTTGCATTTTTAACGTGGCCAGAATTCATTAGGTTACATATTTGCTGCTGATACCTGATTTTGGTGTTACGTTAAGTTTGATGGAGGACCCTCGGTGATTTTGACTTCTTACGTAGTAGAGATTATTTTTGCATGTGATTAATTTTAAAGTGTCTCATTAGTGATTAAAAATATTATATAGTCCCTCATTCAATTGCAAAATTATTGGCTGAGGACTGTTAATTATGCTATAAAATATTTCTTATTCTTTGTCTTGGCCTGTCAATTTCTGCTTCTAAGAGTTCTTCTTAAATTCAACACTTTTTGGTTTTTCTTTAAATAGTTTAGTATCATGTCTTGTTGCATAAAAATTCATGATTGCTCTATTTTTATCTTGATGGCTTCGCCATTTACCACTATGAGTTTCTGTTGTGGGATTGTGGACACTGTGTGAAGATGTATGGCTGTGATGTGTATAATAAAAAGCTGGAAAGCCAATAGCTAGGCAGGATGTATAGGCAGAATTCCAGGAGAGAGAGAGAGAGAGAGAGAGAGAGAGAGAGAGAGAGAGAGAGA